>NW_007255712.1:1156714-1158159 GCF_000164805.1 Carlito syrichta
TTGATTTCTTTGAGCAGTGTTTTGTAATTTTCATTGTAAAGGTCTTTCATGTCTCTGGTTCGGAAGATGCCAAGGTATTTCATTTTTTTTTTGTGGCTATTGTGAATGTAATTGTATTTTTTATTTGGGTTTCTGTTTGTTTATTATTGGTGTAGAGAAATGTGATTGTCTTTTGTACATTTATTTTGTATCCTGAGACTTTGTCGAAGGCCTTTATCAGTGTAAGGAGGTTTCTGATAGATTCTCTTGGGTTTTCAAGGTAAACAATCATATCATTTGCAAAGAGAGATAACTTGACTTCCTCTTTTCCCATTTGGATACCCCTGACTGCCTCCTCTTCTCTGATTACTCAAGCCAGGACTTCCAATACTATGTTGAACAGGAGGGGTGAGAGTGGGCATCCTTGTCTTGTGCCAGTTTTCAGGGGAAATGGTTCCAATTTTTGTCTATTTAGGAGTATGCTGGCTGTGGGTTTCTCGTAGATGGCTTTTACTATTTTGAGGTATGTTCCCCGTATGCCTAGATGTTCAAGGGTTTTTATCAAGAAGGGGTGCTGGATTTTATCAAAAGCTTTTTCTGCATCTAATGATATAATCATGTGGTCTTTGTTTTGACATCTGTTGATGTATTTTACTACATTTATGGTTTTACGAATGTTGAACCAGCCTTGCATCCAAGGAATGAAGCCTACTTGGTCATGATGGATGATTTTTGAGATGTATTGCTGAATTCGGTTTGCTAGGATCTTGTTGAGAATTTTAGCATCTATGTTCATCAAAGATATTGGCCTATAGTTCTCTTTCTTTGTTGGATCTTTACCTGGCTTGGGTATCAATGTGATGTTGGTTTCATAAAATGATTTGGGGAGAGTTCCATCTTTTTCAATCGCCTGGAATACCTTCAGTAGGATTGGTATCAGCTCCTCCTTGAATGTCTTGTAGAATTCTCTGGAAAGCCATCTGGACCAGGGCTTTTTTTTGTAGGAAGTTTTCTTATTATGTAGTCGATTTCCTTGATTGTTATTGGTCTATTTAGGGTCTCAATTTCTTCTTGTTCCAATCTAGGTAGGTTGTGTGATGTCAGAAAGTCCTCAATTTCCTTAAGGTTTTCAAGTTTGTTTCCATACAAGTGTACGTAGTAATCTCTAATAATCTTTCGTATTTCTTCAGGGTCAGATGTGACTTCATCTTTTGTGTTTCTGATTGTGGGACTTCCACCAAGATGGCAACAGGGCAACCTGGTCTGTGAAACCCTCTGCAAAGGAGAACTGCAGTAGGTCTCTGGCTCTCGCCCCAGGGGCTGCGGACCCCAAAATCGCAACCTGCTCTTCACATGGAACTTGGCCATTTTCACCACTAGAACATCGCAGTGAACTGGACAGCCACTGCAGCGCAGACCCTCTGCCGCCGCTGCCATGGCCACCGCAGCTGCCGCAGCCACAGCCA
>NW_007255712.1:1158903-1189237 GCF_000164805.1 Carlito syrichta
TGTCTGCTCCATTCTCTTCCCTCTGCTAACCACATTTTATTTCAGGGAGTAAACCTACAGCCCCACTGCATGAACAGATTCCAAGGCAGTGGGAAGTGGGTTCCAGATTATCCACACACCTGTCAGCGAATATCAGGACCTGCAGATAGATTTTGAATCACAACTCCCCCTTAAGTAAATCTCAAAGCTGCAAAAAGGACCACCCCCAATCTACAGTGCAACTCCAGAATTGAACAAAGTAAGAGGGCATACATAAAGAATAGGAGATTGAACAAACAGAAGTAATACCAATCCCTTTACCCCTGAATAACAGAATTAAAGAAGATGGTGACATAGAGGGAAGGAAAAAGTAGGCAGGGGGAAAAAACCTCACAAATGAAGAAAAACCAAAACTGTTTTAAGCAATGAAAAAAGTGTATCAATACATTTATTGCCTTAAACAAAAAGTACTTTGAAGGTGACTGAAATTTAAACAGGTAAGAATAAATATACAATTTTGATAAATAAATCCCATGTTTTTTGTGGCCCCAAGATACATATCCTTCTGATAGCTAGGTAATGTCCTAAAAAAATACATTATTTTAGAATAATATAATCACAAATATGTTACACCTCCTGAGACATTCAATTATCTCTAATGCCTCCCAAACTGACACTCAAGTGAAAAATGCATAATGTTAGGAGACATTTAGGTAGCATCCCACAAACCTTACTTTTCTGCATTGTACTTTCTGTCTTCCAGCATGTGAGTGATCCTAGATTTAATATTATGAAGACTTGAACAGAGATAGAATTGATTTTTTGAGTCCTTTTATATGTATTTGCTTCTTCCCTTTTTGTTATGAGTTTCTAGTGGATCAGAGCCAATCATAGGAAGCCAGATTGTATATTTCACATTAGAATTGCATGCAAATGCTTTTGATTGCATATTCTTCTTACTTACTATATTCTATAATTATTATTTAATCATTTATTCAATACTATAACAAACACCTCCTCAAACCCTGGAGTGCTTTCTACATAATTAATACCCAGAAAGATTAATTTCCTCACTATTAACGTGCAGGTTTCATTGTGAAAATCATTACAAGTACTTCCAAAACATTATATAATAATTAAGGAAATAAAAGAAGGTTGATTGTCTGTTTAATGCCAGAAAAAAAAAAATTTTTTTAGTCTAAGATGAAGTTCAACTATAATACTTAAATGTAATTATCTTTTTGGGAAAATGATTCATATAATCTTTAGCATATTGCTGGTTGGGCTCTACATTTTAGTATTTCAACTGAAAACAGGCTCTTTTTTAGAGGTCAGTAATTCAGATGAGTTGGTTCAAAGCCCCTCATAACAAATGAGCCAGATTTTCTTTGTATCATCATTCCCAAGAGCAAATTTTCAAAATATTTTTGGGGAATCTAACATTATTAGATGACATTGAATATATTAGTTCGATGAAGCAATCCATTTTTGCCTTTGAATATCACTTCCCTTTTTTCACTGCCAATTGGAGAATATTCACTCAAAAAAACACACACGAGAAAGAATGCCAAGTTAAGCCTTCTTCCTCACAAGATCAGAACTGAACATGATGAGTCAGCTATGGAAACATGACTCTCTCTACATTCATAGAAATAGCCTGAGCTCTCTTTAGATTGGAAAAGTTAATTTAGTAGCTAATTAGTAAAGGAAGGGATTTCATAGCATCTGTTTTCAAGTGTGACTTCCCATCAAAAGCAAAGGTTAAAGACAAGCTAATCTAAGTATAGACTACAAAAACAAGAGTTTACATAAAATTCCAAATCTTCTTTTGAAAATATTGGAGAATCTCTCAACATGTCCCATTCTTAAATTTGACTGAACCTAGGTAACACATGCTCTCCTTTAGAAAGGGGATAGACTTCAACTTGCCACAATCCCACTACTCCCTATTATCCTTATGATACTGAATTCTAAAGTCACCTTCCTTTTTGCTGGCCAGCCTCATCAATTCATTATAATTGTCTGAGTTCTGTCAGTTTTTTAAATGGCAATTCCTAATCAAAATCAAGATTCTCTAAACATATTGCATGAAAATATTTGTTTGATCATTTGAATTAAGCCTTGACCTCAATAGAAGGAGGGTGAGATGAGTAGAAATAGCAGAGGACTTGTACAGGGTGTTCAGATGTGAGCATAGAATTTGGCATTATTCTTAAATTAAATGCAGGACTGATATTGAAACCCAGCTATGCAAGGTACCTTTAATTTACCTAGTATGATAAAGAAATAACCAGCACCATATGGATCAAGAAAATCATTAAATAAACCTGCAAAATAATCCTCACATTATATGCAAACACAGAAGTATTGACTGCTAAGAGAGGTAGTTTTTATTATGTGGTGCTTATGATGACATTAGAGAAAGAACTTTTATGCATTCATGTGTTTATTTTCACAAGTACTTCATCTTGTCATGGAAGCAGACATACTCTATGTTATTGTGATTCTGCTGTATTGTTTGCTGGATGCAAACTATTCAGAGAAAATCTATTCAGACTCAGGTCTCTTTCTAGCCATTGTATACCTGGAGGGTATTAAAGTGGACTTCTCTAACACTGACTCTGACTGCTCTTGACACATTAATGGTATAGTGCTAAGAAGAGGAAAGGAAAGATGACAAAAGCTTCCTCTAGAAAACCTGAAGAGATATTTCATCCTGATTTGCATTTTCATCTTTTTTTTTAATTAGTGAAAAAGTTAAACACACATCTTAATTTTATAAAGGTATTAGCAACTCCTAAATTAGAAAATAGAAGTATCAAGATATTCAGAGTAAAATCAGAACTAGCAAACTTAATAACAATTAGAGATGATACTGAGTGCACAAATAACTCAAAATGTCATGCCAGATCATTGAGAATATCATCACTAAATGTTTGCCAGCAGAGTGATGGCCACGTGTGCAAGGTAATTATGTGAAATGCCAAAAGACCAAGCTGACGGGAAAAATGTATTTAGAAAAATTGAAAAATAAGCTTTTAACATTTTGAAATATACTCACTCCTTGATAAACAAACCAACCAATGGCACACTTGGCTGCACTAAAGTTTTTCCAGACATAAGCACTTTGAGAGACAATTCCCAGTGGGTCTCCTGCCTTTCTGCATGTTCTGTACAGAGAAAATTTGGTTTTAGATGATCTTTTAAAGGATGCTTGTTATCACAAATGGCCTTGGAAAATTGAGAGAGTATCTTCCTACAGGGAGCAAAGATTGAACAGGTCTGCTTATAGCCCAATATAAAAGATTAGCCTTACTATTTTGAAGTCACTCGGGGATGATGCACTTTTACCGAGTAAACAGCATCCATCCACCTGGAATGCTCTGTGTTGCCTCTAGAACTTGGGCAGCAAGAAAAACTGATGTGAATGTGAAATTCATGCTGCTTTCTGTGCCATGACCATAAAGTCATTTTCTCTGAACCTAGATTCTCATGACTTCTGCCATTACTGAGAACACTGCAATAGGCTGAATTGTTTTAGTGTCCCAAAAGGTAAACTCTCAGATTCTTCTCAGTTCCTGACAATGCAGCAGAGTCTGAGTTTACAATTTTATGTCCATAATTGGATCCGAGTTCCCAATATTTGCAACTTCTGGGTTATGAATGAAAGTTGATCTTTACAGTCACTAGGACACATGGTTTGGAATTACTTTGTTTTTTAAATACATTTGTGTCGTGTCCCAGTTCATTGATTGAACAGTACAAATGAAACCTACAGATAATAATTTCACAACAAGCCATTTCCCCCATGACAGACTCCTCTGAACCTTCCTGCTTCTGACCACCACTTACAGTATAAAATTAATCAAGTGAATAGGCACCTTCTACAATTAAAATATTGGGTTGCTGCTAAGTCAACCAATTTTGTACTTATAATCTAGAATACAACACGACACTGAAACCACTTTATTGCACATTGCGACTTCTAAGTCGACTCTTAACCACCCAAAGATACAAAATCAGTGTCGGAAGTGCTCTTGCTGTCTCTGCTTGATAAGCTCCTACCATTGGATATTCCAGAATTCCTCTATAATTGTGCTTTTAGGGTCAAGGCTTTTTCGATGACACATTGATGAATTAATGTTTTGAATATCAAATCCAATGATTCCATTATTTCATTCCTGCTCTCAACTTTTGATTAAGAATAGCCCGAGCTTTTCTTTCTACTATATACTATTTAATTTTGTCAAAATAATATTGCAAGGTAATATTTATATGAGGCAATTTTCTGAAAATAACCAGTAAACAATGCTTTAAATAACTATGTGGTTCTCTTTTTTTACACTAATACATTGTCTTTTTATTTTTTAGATCTCCTGACATATTCCCCTATAAAGCCATGTTGATAGTGAAAAGAATCCCAGGTCAGTTTGCTCCTTATCTGTCAAAAGCAGTGAAAAAGCAGCCTGGTAGGCATTATGTATTTATCTGTTCTTGTTAGGTCACCAGGAAAGCACTTTGCACAGCACAAAGACCCAGAACTTATTCATAAGTTTTTTCTTCTATTTTTTTTCCTTAAAGCAACAAATTTATTCACTAATAGCTCTGGTGGTTGTAAGTCCAAAATCATGATGCAGGCAAGGTTGGTTTCTTCTCAATGCTCTGAAGGGAAATCTGCTCTAAACTTCTCTCCTGGCTTCTGGTGATTGCCAGTAATACTTGACATTCCTTGATCTACAGCTGCATATTCCAACTTTTGTCCCCATCTTCACATAGACATCTTCCCTGTGTGTGTGTCCGCATTCAACCTTTCTTACAAGGATATCAGTCATTTGACTAGGACTATTCTTAATCTAGTATGACCTCATCTTACCTTAATTACATCTTTAAAGATTTTATTTCCAAATAAAGTCACATCCTTTTAAGACTATTAACAGATACCATATTTCCTAGAAGACTCCTGAGAGATAGCTCATGAAATATGAGATTTTGGAAAGCACTAAAATCTCTGAAATTATCTATGTGAAAATTTATACACGAAGTTGTGAATGAATTTGTCCTTGATCACTAAACCTAACAAAGAGGATTAGAACTTGAACTAAAACATCTGATACAGATGTTCATGGATCTGGTTCTTTGTTCCTCTAATCTACCACACCCACAAGAGTTCCCCACTTTTCTTGTTAAGTTTGTTGCTAATTTTAAGTAAATATTAGAGCTATAGCTTGTCAAATGTGTAAATAAGGAGAAAAAAGTGATTCTGGGCATAAAATAAATTTTTATATTATCAACCCAAGCATTAAGACAGGAGATAGCTAGAGAAAGCCTAGGCAGACAGACAGGGCGGGTCTTCTGGTAACAATGTGGGTCCTATGGTAACAATGCAGCAAACTTCCCAATGTGGTCCTCAGGTAACAATGTAGTAAACTTGCTGCAAGTCTCTCAGGCTCAGTGTTGGTAAACAAGCTCCCTGCAAGCCTCTCAAGCTAAAGTACTCACTGCTGGTATTGAAAAGCAACCAATCAGCTTGCTGCCAAGTACCAATCAATCAGTTCACCATTAGGCCCCTACTGCCTGCTGATTGGTCCTTAGTACTGACCAATCGGAACAGCTAATGCTAGCCAATCAGCTCAGTCTTAGGGCTATATAAAAACCAGGTTTCAGCCCCAAACTTGCAACCCTTTCAGGTCTCCTCCCAGTGTGGGAGCTTTTCTGTCTTCTCAATAAATCATGCTTTCTCACTTTCCAGCTGTTTGTGTTCCTCATTCTTCCTGGGCACAAGACAAGAACCTCGACCTGAATAGCTACAGAAGATCACTGACTTGAAGAGATGCCCCAGAAGATCATGGGTGCCAAAGAGCTGTGTACTCCAGAGGCTGATTTGCCGCCAAAGGAGCCAGCTGAACCCTGAGATTCTGAAGCTGAGACACTCTACTGTTAGGCTTGTCAGTCCACCTAACCAGCAGTACACTCAGGGCTTGGCTTGCAACCCATCAGAGCCAACACTCCAGAGGCTAGGCTTGCCAGTCCACCAAATCAACAACATTCTCAAGACTTGGCTTGCCAGCCTATTAGAGCCAACACTTCCAGGGCTAGGCTTACCAGTGCCTCCAGACAACCCTCTTTGGGGCTTGGCTGACTGACACATTGAGCTGACACTCTCGAAAGCCAGGATGAACTGAAAAATTCATATCCGCATCACCATCTCTAGGAAAACACCTTTAACAGTGCTAAACTTCTAATGCCATGCCCTATATCTAGGAAATCTATCATGGACACTCCTTTTCTGTTCCTTGTATGTAGTTCCTTGAGATTTTCCTCACTCAAAACAGGGCTATACCAACAGCAAGTGAAACTTTCTATTTTAAATGATTGAGAACTCCTTTAGGCTAGAGATTGTCAAATCTCTGCATTCTCATTAAATGTGACATTCTATGTCACATGATAGTCATTAATAAGTACTGATTATTGGAGGAACAAGAATTTTCCACATTGCCAATGCAATAATGCATCTATTTGGAAAACTTTGTGGTATGATAGGAGGAGGAACAACAGACTGACGCCTTAGAAACTTGAACAAATTGGGGCATGAGGGAAGAAAGTATAAGAGCCAACTGCTGTAAAGACAAGAAAGTGATTGGATAAACAATGGAAGGTTTTAGAACAGAAAAACAGAGAAAAAAACTCTATTATTGGATTTAGGATTTGAGATCAAAATCAACTGGTCACAAAAAGGCTTCAAAAGGAGAAAGGAGGGAAATAGACAATAGGTGTAAATCCGAATCTAGCATGCTGAAGGCAAAATGTGTGCAAGAGAGGACGATTACAGAACTTCTAGTGACAGATCTTCATTTACCTGAAGGATGTGAAGGCCAAAATAGGAAATTGGCCAAATTTATCTTCATACACAATGTTGTTTTTATTTATCTATTTTTTCCCCCTACTTTTTAGAATCAGACACATTCAGGTATTTTCTTCTATCACAAATTCTTCCATAGTTTAACTGGCCCCAAATGTTGACATATCTGAAATGTGACTTTGGATTGGACGATTGGCTATGTTCTATTTCATGCCTAAACCACAGTGAACACAAAGTTCTCGTAGGTCACAGCTAGTTGGAATATATGCCAAGTTTCCTTATAGTTAAATATTGATCTTCAAATAAAATGCATGATACTAAATCCAAGAAAGTGAATATAAGTGAAAGGGAAAAATTATTTGATTTTTGTTACCTTTGTGCAATCAACATTACATTGGCACTCTGCACATGCACGATATGAATTAGGAATATTTACTAGTACCTGTGGCCTTCTTAAATCTTGGGTATGCTAAATTAAAATCATATGCCTTAGACAACTATTAAAATGACAACTAACCTGATTAACCCATTGTTTTAGTCATGCAAGGAGAGATGATACTGATAAATATTTATCTAGTTTGTATCTTTCCAACTCAGAGCTATTTATGTGTTAGTGGACAGCACAACTAGTTTTTGAGATAATTTTAATATCAGTAAGAGATCCTTTCACATAGCAGTATGAATGACTGATATTATACACTTTCAGATTTTAAGCTGTAAAAAGCTATGATTAAACTGCATATGATAAAAGCAAATGACATATATAACTGAAAAGCCTCAAGTAATAAAAATAAACTTGCCCGAAGTCACAATTGCAAGTAAGGCTAGACCTGAACGTTTTGCAGAAAAAACATTTAAAGATCTGATCTTTAGAAGCTATAACAAAATTCTTGTTTTACATCCTTTTATTTTCAACATGAACAATAGTACCTTCATATATTCACCTCATAAAGACAGTTCTTCCCATATTGTTATAGTTTTCAGGGACAAATTTGACTTTTTACGTTAATGATATAGAAACGTATCCAGGCAAAATCTTGGACACTCAAATTATCAACATCATGACAGATTTAGCTCTGACTTAGCTCTAAAATCTGAATTTCTTCTTTGCTCCCATAAGTATTACTCTTTAGCTTTTTCTAGAATTTTTCCCCAAGGCTTAATGGACTTCTCTGAAGTCTTTTAAAATTATTTTAGGGATGCAAGCCTGTTATATTGCCACACGTTACATTCTTAGCAAGCAATGCTAAATGAAATAATAACTTTTAAATGTTTGGGGTTTTAGGGATACAACTGGATGTGAAGCAGTAGATGTTGAGACCAAATAATGTCCTATTTTGTCTTTGTGGTGGTAACGAGACAAAACCAAAGATTATTTTGTTTAACAATTGACATGCTTGACTTTGTATAAGATTGAGACTAATTCATGTTTTAGTTTATGCCCCTCTCTCTACCACCACATTCAGTATTCAGGCAATAAGGGTAATAAACTCTATGATTCTGGAGAACAAAATTTAAAATTGGGGAAGGAGCATCATGTTTCTTTACTATGCTCCATTGCATATTGCTTTACTTTTCTTTGGATTATTTTTTGTTCGTGCTAGAATAGGTGTGCTTCTGTTGCCTACTTACTGGTCTATGGTGCATTATTCTATTTTCAAAGCTCCTACACCTCTCCAATGAACCCCATCCAGAATGTTTTAGTAAATATAGTTCTGATAGTAATGACCAAAACCAAGTACAGTATCTAGAAGACCTGGCAAGAGGTTAAAAGTTCTTTGAATATGCCTCTCTATCAGGGACATGAGGTCATATATGCAAATTAGGTCACCTGAAGTGCCCTGAGTATTCCACAGTTCCCCAAGGTAGATATGCAAACTAAATTCTAATAGATAGCAACCCTGGGTTAATTACATAAAACACGTAATCTATTTATATTTTGTCAGTGTATCTAGCTGTCTGAAGCTTTAATTAAAACAATAAGAACTTATTCAGAGAGAAATAGAAGTTCAAATGACCAAGTGTTTCACTTCACTTTCTGTTGTTTTTGATCCAGTAAACATGATAAATTAAAATGTGTACAAATGCCTATCAAATACTTTTATTGCCGGGCTTGGTGGCTCAGCCTGTAATCCCGCGCCTTTGGGAGGCTGAGGTGAGTGAATTGCCTGAGCCCATGGGGTCGAGACCCGCCTGGGCAGCGAGACCTCATCTCTACAATAAATCAAAAAATCAGCCAGGCATGGTAGCGCATGCCTATAATTCCGGCTACTTGGAAGGCTGAGGCGGAAGGAATGCCGGAGCCCAGCAGGTTGAGGCTGCGGTGGCCAGGAGTGGCCACTGCACTCCAGTCTGGGCGACAGAGTGAGACTCCAACTCAAAAAAAAAAAAAAAATCTAGGCTATCCAGAAAATGAGATCACATCTGAATCATAAATAAAGAGAAAATTATTTTATTAATTCATTTTCACCAATGTAAATTTAATTTCAAGTTTATATTATAATTGACTAGTAGTGCTAATTACATATTTATTTAAAGTGAAATTATAATACAGTTTTGAAAGAGAAATCTCAATGATTTAAAAATAGTGATTAAAAAGAGAGTATTGATTATGCTTTCAGAATACATGGAAGTTTAAATTAGTTGCAAATTAGTGCAATTTTTATTTATCTTAAAGTATTTAAAGACTGCATGACAGTCAGTTTCTGATTCCCTGTATCTTTCACATATGTGCCTGATATGTTAAAATTTATCACTCTATTTAGTGATTTCATTGTCTGAAATTGTGGGATGTTATTTCTTCTTGTTAAGCACATTTTCTGTTTGACTTCAGATAAAAAGCATAAGTGACAGAATCTGTGATTTGCTTAGGAGATAAAGCAGTCTTAATCCATTTTTGTATAATTTTTCTGGTCTTGGAAAAGTTATCCTGCTTCCTGTTGAAATTAAATGTGAGGAGTTTGATGTAGAGTAGGCTTATTATGATGAGTTGGATGTGTTATAAAATTTGAATCTCCCTTATGATTTCTGGAAAT
Organism: Carlito syrichta; assembly: GCF_000164805.1. Classification (NCBI taxonomy): domain Eukaryota; kingdom Metazoa; phylum Chordata; class Mammalia; order Primates; family Tarsiidae; genus Carlito; species Carlito syrichta. Next base: position 1,168,777 of record NW_007255712.1, read on the forward strand.
TAATTAGGTTAAAAACTTAAGCTAAATCTTATTTGAAAAACGTACTTAACACTGAGTTTGAATTTTCAAGGAGATTTTCCTAATAAAAATCAATTTTAAATAATGAAGTAAATTTCCTAAAAAGTAAGCATCCAAACAATTGTTATATAAAATGTAATTATTTTCAACAAAAGCCCAAATCAAAGACCAATCAATTAATAATTCACAAAAGAGAATTTTTACAAGAAGTTTCATACAGGGACACTTATTGGTTCAATATGTGTCTTGCTGAAGACACTAAGAGTGAACATTTCAACAGAATTTTTTTTTTCCTCTGGCATGGACACCCAATTTCTTTCTGAAGTTCACAGTTTTTCAGCTTGATATGATCTAATGAAACCTAGTTTTTTTCTCTCTCTCTCTGTCTCTAATAAAAACTATATCCATTCCATATATAGTGACATATTATGTTCAATATAAGATCTGAAAGAACAAAATGTACACCATCAAAAAGTCAATGAACCAAATTGGTTTATGTAGCTGTTCCAAACCAATTTTACTAGAAAACTTCAGGCCATAGAGAATGGTGATTTTTTTTTTTCCTGGTGTGTGTTTTCTATCCTTTGGTTTTATTACATTTTCTATTTTGGCTTCTCTTTAAATACCCTTCACAAAGATATTTAGATGGAAATTAATGACTTTAATAATAGGTGTAAAGAATAGCATCTGAATTTCTTTTCTTTTTTTAGTTTTGAAAGAAGTATTTGTCTCTGATCCACAGTATTATTAGAACTTGTTAAAATCCCATTGGTCAATTTTGCTGGAAAATAAATACTTATATTACTCCAACAGTCAATTTTTTGGTTTTATGTAGTAATAATCTGGATTGTTCTAAGTAGAGGAATATGCAATATTAAATAAAGTTTCCTGAGGTCTGTTCCTTTAATCCCAATGCCCAGTATAAACCAAGGAGAACACTACACCAGTTACTGGTGGCTTAAGAATCTTTATATTACAAGGTCATTCTGATGCTTGAAACATACTATTATAACTAAAGAGTTAACAAGGCCCTGGAACCCAAATTTAAGGAGTCCCCCTTTGGTCTGCTATTGGGGTTAAAGAGCAAAGTAGTAGGCTACTTGTATACAAAACTGTGTCTTCTCTTGGACTGATCTAGATTTTAAATGTGCATCATGATCATTTGCATACTGAATGTAACTCCTATTGGTCAATAATCCAATGGCTTCATTGTTCAGAAAACAACTTGTCAGACAAAAGATAATCACTTCTGTAAGAACATACCTTTTGCTACTATAGACAGGCATTGTTGCAGCATGCAATCTAACATCCAGTAACAGATAGGGATGGTACATCTAGATATAACAGTATAATTAACATAAGAGCTAATGTGTTGTACTGTCAAATGTCATGAGGGATCAAAGTAATATAGAAATGGACAAGGGAATTTTCTGGACCTATTTTTCTCCAAAGATAGCATGACTTCATTTCTAACTACTTTGTACTCATTTCTAATTACCTGCCTCAAAAATATCTTCCATGTCAGTGAACTTCATCATTTTCTTCATAATGAATTCCTGTCAGCTATTGGAGGCTATGCATAGAGGAAATGAGGTTTTTATTTTTATTTTAGATATTCCAGACAACCGAATCTGTAAAACCGCCCAATTAAAAATAGGCAATCATTAAGATGACAGTGGTCATGCAGTCAGCTTAGCCACTTACCAAAGCAAAGTAATTAGCCTGAATAAAGTGTTTTCTGTTGTAACTCTACAGTTGCCAAAAGTACTGTACATGTGGACTTTAATGATGCTATCTGAAATGAGATCCCTATTCCCCTCATTGACCATGTTTTCTCTGAGGCCAGATCTTGAATGGTGTACACCCACTTTTAACGTTAGAAATATGGGTACTGGAGACTTGTAATCACCTGTGTGTGGAAAGTCAAACTGCCTGGTAGAAGGTTTATTTTCAGGATGCCACATGATCTCTTGATATCTAAAATATTATACTCATTTCAAACTCTACTGTGGTTAGCAAGATTGATCAGTCTTAGTTTTGTGAATAAATACATTTAGTGGTTATCATCAGTTTATCATCTCTATTACTAAAATGCTTCTGTAGATTTACCTATTAGCTCTGTTATTTTTTCATTCATTTTCCAAGAGGGAGTTATGAGTAGTCTATCCCCTGGATTTTCTGAACACTTAAATACTTCTTGCTTTATACTTGAGGAACAATTTTACTTGAAATAGGATTCCCCAAAATTCTCTTTCCTTAAATCCTGGTAGAGAGAATTTTACTCTCTTCTGGACTGATGTGGCAAAAGCAGAGGTCATCTTGAGTTGTCGTTTTTCTGTTATGAGTCATTTAAGTTTTTATTCATCCTAAAAATATGGTAAATTTGTCCACTTATGTACTTAGGTTGATCATTCTGCATTATTCTTTTCTAGTATATATTTATAAACTTTTTGTCCACAATTCAATTTTCTTTCTTTTAGAAAAGTTCTATTCTGTTATAGTTTAGATATTTTAAAATTTTTTCTTTGTTTTCTTTTTCAGGATCACCATATGTAAGCGATATCACATTTGTCTGTCTTCTATAAATGTCATCTTCTTTCTAATCATTATATAATCACTGTTATTTCCCATTTCATTCTCTGTGATTTATTCAAGCCTGTCCCCGTGTCATTTGCTATGTTTTTACTGTTTTTTTTTTTCTATTTTTGTTGCTTTAATGTTTGTTCATCATCATATATTTTTCTCTTCTATTTTCTTCTCAAATATGCTGGTTTTTTATTCAGGCATTTTTCTTTTCTTTTTTTTTTTTGTCTTAGTGTCTCTCATAAAATCTAGGGCTGTCAGATCAGAGAGAACAAGTTGCTTGGGAGTTGTTTGAGACTAAGTAGATATGCTTGTCTAATTTCTTCCTAAATTTCTTGAGTAATTTATCTGTCTATTCAGCCTTTGCTTGTGTTGCTTTAATCCCGTTATTTGGTAATAGGTAGACAAGGGTTTATTTCTTATCCTTAATCATATGGATATGACTATTTGATAATCATATTTGGAAAGGGGTAAAGGAGTGAGCTGGTGCAGTCTTCAGATGCAATTCTGCCTTTATTGATGATCTTTAGAAAATCCATTTCTTTTTTTTCTGACTGTTCTCCTCTTCATCTTTGGTATTCCAAGTGTTTACTAAGGTTCATAGCAAAGCAATTGTGTTGTAGTTTTTTCCATTGCCATTTGGCTGCTGCAGGGTGACATATAGCACTACTTGCTCCACTGGGTGCAGCAAATACATGATAAGAGTTTATTTAACTTTTATCTACACAGTAAGAAATTGCATTTTCTACTATTAATTATTGGTCTAATACTACCTCTCGCCAAAATGTCTAAATGTCATATGGTCATGAAGCCCACATGGTTACAAAGATATTTTGTAGAAATCTCTGTATATAGCCTTACTACCCTGAACACATTTGATTTTGAATGATCTTGGAACCTAAGCAAGGCCAGGCCTGGTGTGTACTTGGATGGGAGATGTCTCACTATAACATTATAAATCAGAGTCATACCAGCATCCTGTCCTCCACACTTGCTCACTTTGCTACAGCCACCACCCTTCTTTCTATTTTTCAAATGTCTGTGACATGCCTCTGACTGAGGCATTTTCTATTCTTTCATTTCTCAACAGTCCACATGGCTCACTCCCTTTTTATTTCAGATCTTTATTTAAATGTCACTTTCTCGGGAAAGACTTCCCTGGCCTCCCTATTCAAAGCTGCTATTCACCATCTCCTTTTCTTACCACTGCTGCCACACACACTTCTATTATTTTTTCTTCTGTTTCATTCCTCTTCATAGTGTTGAAGTTCTATATATATATTTCCTTTTTAATTATCTGATTCTGCCCAGTTGAAATTGTGGGTTTTGGTTCATTGCTGTTTTCTAAATGTTGCATCTAATACTTAATCTTGTATCTGATAGATGCTCAAGAAATAGTTTTGAATTTAAAAAATAACAAAAAAGAATTAGTAATAACAAATTCATTCCTTGACTGATGATCTGTTGGGAGCCAACATCTATAGCTACATGACTGAGGCCTATAAAGGCCCATCTGAAAGATCGCCTCTGACAAGCAATACCTATAGTATTGGTGTGTGAATAGTGACCAGTGTGCATACATGGCAACAAAACTTACGTTAGGATACAAAACTTTTAAGTAAATATCAATATGCCTGATGGAAAGTGCACAGCAGAATTATTTTTCTCTGTCTTTCTAAGTTATTTTTCAAGACATTTTTAAACTTCTATTTCCTGGTAGACTGGTTAGTCAGCTTTTGTTCCCGAAAGCAGTTTCCCCTAGGGCTAAGATTAGAAACTAAATTACCATAATTAGAAACTAAATTACCATAATAGTTTTATCGCCCTGCCTCTAGCCAGGCAGAATGTTTTTTTTTTGTTGTTTCATTACTTACCGAAACTCTGTTTGCTTCAGCCCATGGCCACCGTCATGGCAACCATACATTTCCTTGTTCAAGAGTATGACAACTACCATAAGATTTATGAAAGAATTAACGATAAGGTATTAGCTTAATAAGATATAGCATAGTATTAAAGTTCAATCATCAGATTATATAGAAATTAAAGTTTAGACATATGAATTATAGTAAAGTTTGTTAGTTTAAGAATAAGTTTTAACTGAATTATAAGGCATTACGTTAAATCATAATAGGTTAATAGCATAACTAACAGTTAAGTCATTTAACTAAACTTATAGATTATAGTATAGAGTTAAGTTGATAATATTAATCATTAAAAATATTAGGAGTCAGTGAACTTGGGTTGAACCTAGAGTTAACTTAGAAAGTTTTTGTATTAATCAGGGTTTAGAACAAAAAGTATAATATGAATGATTTATTGAACATTATGGAAAACACTTTGAACAATCTGTATTGAAATTGTGCACCTGTGATTTTAATATAAGTTTTGTGAAGTACGTCATGCATCATGGAATTGTAATTGTTTGCTTGGAACTTGCAAGTCTCGTGATGGTCTTGTGATGCATAGTTTGTAAAGCGCTATATGCATGGAATTTGTACGACCCCAGCAAGTGATTATCACACTGCTGGAGGGTACAGAAAAAGGTATATAAGTTGGAAGGAGTCCGAATAAAATTTGGACTCAGTCCTGATCAGACTGATCCCAGAAGAACTGCCTCCGAGTGGTCTCTTCTCTCCGTCTTGACTCTCCGGTGTGGGTCCTAACCCTCCCTCAGTCGGTGCCGGTCACCGACAATGATCAAGGACACTGCCAACATTGTAAAAATGGACAAACAAGAAAATAACAGAGTTTAAACTTATTTACTCCAAACATAAACTAATTGTTCACTTTATTATAAAGTAATATCAATAAAAATTGATAAACTGTAGTTCCCCGGTATTATCAAGATGACTAATTGAAACAGAATTTATACATTGTATCTTTAGCAGACTATCATGTTCTATCCTGTCCTTTTAAATTTAATTGTCGAAGTCCATATAGAAAGCATAGATAAGATTATATATTTTATATATATATATATATACACACACACATATGTGTATATATATGTGTATATATGTATACATATGTCTAAATAAAGATTTTTTAGCTTATGTTGTGAATAATTAACGCAATATTGACTAATACTAACATCTAGTTTTAGTAGAAGGTCATCACTTGAACTTGTAAATCTGCTTATCATATAAAACCCTAGTGATAACATTAATATTTTAATAATAGCAACAGTAATCAGCATTTGCCTACCATTTATTATGTGAGAACCAGGTACTGAGATTTTACATGTATATCTATCACATATGCATCATTATGATAAAGCTGAAGAAAATGAAACGAAGAGAAGCAAAAATATTTGTTCAAGTTCATATACCTAACAAATAGTGAAGTCAAAATATAAACTCTAGGAATTCTGACTACTATGCCCATACTTCTAAACAATTCAACAATTATTTTACAAAATTAATACTTGTAAAAACTAAATCTTTTCATATTTATAAAAATGTACACATATTCAAGCAACATAGGCACTCACCAAATTATTTAATGAATACAAATGAATCATTAAAAGGTTGATATTTCAAATGGCAGATACATACTTCTTTTTTTATTTTAAAGATATGGGGTACAATTCAGGGTTAGGTATACAAACGTTGATTATGCAGTCACCCTTGTTGATGAGGTGTGCCCCTCCTCCCTAGCGGTTTCCCTGGACTGCCAGTCCCACCCCCCTCCCCTGGCAGTTTCCCACTACTGTCAATCCCTTTCTTATAGTATTATGATAATTGTTCAAAGTCTGCTTTTGAGTGAGAACATCTGGTACTCTGTTCTTTGTTTCTGTGATAGATCACTGAGTATGATCAAACAGTCAGGTATATCTAAACTGAGTAACAGATTTTACTTTGCATTATTTTAGAGTGTTTCATATCTCTAATAAAGGTAAAAAGAAATGTAGATCTCTACATTCTTCACCTTGTCAACTGATAACAAACAGATTCTATAAAAAGCCTTTGGGTCAAATATTATTAGATTAGTCCTGAAAAAACTTTCATCAGCCACTGCAGTTATCTACATAACTAAGAGAGCATGCTTTCAAATTCTTGTTAATGCAATCCAAATTACTGCGAATATCTTTTGCTTAGAAAATTTTATTAGTTTTTTTTTTTTGCTTTGGTTTTCAATATCTTGATTTCAGCAAAAAGCTTGTAACTAGATACCAATATTATACCAAATGTTCATTTTAAAAGTGTGTTTTAAACTAAAAAATCAAGTCTCTTACATTTTTCCATGTCCTCAAATTATAATTTAGAAGGTGTGTCCACATATCCTCTTTTTCAATCTCATCTCTTAGAGATTTTTATCATTTGGGTATCAAGAAGTACCAAATTACTTTATTTCACCTGATATGTCATATTACTATATATCTGTGAAATTTCACATTTCTTCTCTTGACACATATTTTTGAACCAGCTCTAAGAGGCAAACTCTTTTTCATGTTCTGTATAGAGATCTTACTCCCACAGCAGAATCAAAGCCTACTCCTTTATATTGATTTTGAAAGGCTAAACATATTTCTACCATTACTATCACTACGTTAGTAAAATTTTTGAGAATAGGAGTAATGTTTTACATCCTTAAAACCTAATATAATATTTGGGTTGTACTAGGCATTCAATAACCACTTATTAAATTAAAATTGAGTTTCCGTAGCCTTATAATTTTATTTATAATAAAAGCTTCCTCTTTGGGGACATTTATACTTCAAGAAAACTTTATCACTAGAGTTAGACAAGCTGTTACTGATAAATTAATATGTATTTTTATGTTATCACAGTCCAAATTTTTGTAATTGGATTTTGGAAATAAATACAAGCAAAGCAGAAAAATAATTTTATTTTTGATATTGTTTTTCATGCCTCTGTGGGCAAAACAATAAGAAGATCAAGTCACAGTTTTCAATAATGTTTTTATTAGGTAAAAAATAACAATTTTGTTGGGATTTATAATGATCTGTAACAATACAACAAAATGAGATTTATAGTTCATTGCTACATCTCTCTAACAACATTTATGTTAATTTTGAAAACAAAAATGCAATTTTGTTGAAAGAAAATACTGCATAACCTGCTAACTTCTCTTATATAGATTTAGTAGCACAATGAAAAATATCAGAAGTATTAGAAAATGTCATTCTACACATATAAAACTTAAATCATTAGTACTTTTCCCTTGAGAGTGAATGACTACAGGCACATTAGTTCTGATGTGATGCTGATAACCAAAAATTCATAAGAAAACATTTTATTTCATGAGAAACAATTGCTCTGTAACTCTCAGGGTCATCTAAACACCAAGTAGGTTTTATTATTTTGACCACTTTAATTCAATTAAACACTGAGTTTTTTACCAGTCAAGTAATTTACTAGACATCATGGAGAATCAAAAATGAATAAGACATCTTTTTAGCCCTCAATATGCTCATAATCTAAGAGTACAGAAATATTCAAAAGCAAGTATCAGTACATGATATTTCAACAATTCAAAAACAAAATTTTTTAAAGATAACATAACATAAGAATTATTGAAATTAATTATTGTACATATTTAAAAGCTTAAATGATAGAAATGCTATATACATCATCTAGTAAACTATTAAAATTCAAACACACTCTGCATTTTCTCCATGAGTATTCAAATAAGCAGCATAAATTCATCAATAACTATAATCATCTGGCCATTAAAGTCTATGGGTGATTTAGATTTTTGAGTATTTCAGTTTTGTAATATGTGCTATGGAATATTTGTCATCATGAGATGTGAACTTAGGTGGTAAAGAAGACAAAAATTAATTGTAAAAGTTACATATCTAAGTGAATGCTTAACTATAAAGTTGTAAATAGGTTATCAAAAGTTATTTATCAGATATTATTGCTTGGGTCTGGAATTAATAATCCATTTGAACTATTTGCTTTTTTGGTTTTGAAGTATTTTTGTTTTGTGTTTTAGTGTGTTGATTAAACAAAAACTATGATATAAATAATAGTAAATGTCACATATGCTTATGCCACAAATCCTGAAAGTATTATGTCAGTGTCTAAACTATGTCTTTAATTTTCTCTTTAAAAATTCCTGCCAGGCTCAGTGTGGCTCAGCCTGTAATCCCACGCCTTTGGGAGGCTGAGGTGAGTGAATTGCCTGAGCCCGTGGGTTCGAGACCCGCCTGGGCAGCGAGACCTCATCTCTACAATAAATCAAAAAATCAGCTGGGCGTGGTAGCGCATGCCTGTAATTCCAGCTACTTGGAAGGCTGAGGTGGAGGGATCGCCAGAGCCTAGCAGGTCGAGGCTGCGGTGGCCGGGAGCAGCCACTGTATGCCAGTCTGGGTGACAGAGTGAGACTCCAACTCAAAAAAAAAAAAAAAAATTCTTGTACATTATAATAAAGGTCGTCTCAAACATCCTTATTTTTTAGTTTCCTTATAAAAGTTCACCATAGAGAAAATTCCAGTTTTAGGCAAGACGATGAGCTAACTTAATATGAGTAAATCTTTTAACCCAAGTCTCTAGAATTACTGCATAAAATATAACAACCACAATAAAAGCAATCATAAGATATATCATAGAGCTCACCGATAATAAGATAATCATTATGTACCATGAACAACAACAACAAAAACAACCTGAGTGATTAGTATTTAAATAACTGAGTGCATTTTTTGATGACTTATAGGCCACAATAGTTCAAGTTCTTGGAAGCAAAAGATCAAGCTGTAGGTCTGCATGAAGGCAGAATTCCCAAAGAGAAAAACACAGTGTACGTGGGGGATTGCAAATTGTCATCCAGGTTGAGGGACACAGCAAGGAAGCTCTGACTATAAAAAACAGAATCCCTGGGGGGATAGGGGGAATTTGCCCTTGTCTCTTATATGTCTGAGGATCAAATTTACTCTCCTCAATTTGCTTAGGAAATCCTAAGCCAAGAAAATAGCATAAGATTTAATCATAAACTACAGATATCCAGGACAATCTAGCAAACTCAAATTAAGTTAATTCCACGTTCAGCCTTGCTATAAGACCTACCAAGCAGAAAAATGCCCACAAAAATGAACTTATATGTGCATGTGTAACATAAAGAAAAAAATATAAATGGATAAGAGTCATTAGTAAGAAATAAACTAAAAATATATTTTCACAGTTAAGATAGTAAAATAGCAAACTAAAAACAAAATTTTATTTACACCATTAACAATAGAGAATAAAAAAATTTTCAGAAAAAAGATAAATAACAAAATAATCTAGAAAAACTTGTAAGTATGAAATAAGGAGAATTAAAATATAATAATAATGAATGTGATGACGAACACACAACTAAAAAGTGTGTGAATAAAAATAGCATTTGATGAAATAATAGACAATGGAGGACAGAGAAAGAAAAATAATGTAAGACATCAACTATTGGTTATGAGGCACGGAGAACAGAGTGAGAAAATCTAAGAGATTTAAAAAGATATTCTGTAGGCAAAGCATTGCAAAAGTTGTGGAAAAGCAAGAGTGAAAAAATGGGTAAATTTTTGTCAGAATTGATGAAAATTACACATTTTTAGATCCAAAAATATTTAAAGCTTTTAGTAGATTAAAATTTTAGATGCATCAAAGTAAAAATATAAAACATTAAATTTTATATATCTTGAAATCAATTTGAAATTTAAAAATGTATGTGAAAAATCAACACAAGAAAATAATTTTAATATAAAAAATAAATTGTAAAGGACAGGTAATAGTACAATTAAATTCAATGAACAGACAACTGTTAACATAGAATCCTATAAGTAGACTGGGACTCAAGGGAGTCATATAAAAAACATTATTAGGTAAATGCTGAAAATTTTTAACTCAAACCTGGATTGAAAAAAAAAAAACTACAAAATAATGCCCTCCAGTAATTTTTTTATAAATCACCCCGAATAATAAATAAATTAAAAAATAAAGCCAGGGGATATAAAAAACTTTATAAAATATTGCAAAATATAAATTTTGGCTGCAAAAAGGAACCATAATAGTAGTAAAATTTGGATGGGGAGCACAATATATAAATAAACAACAAGAAAATAATTACAATGTAAGATATATTCAGACTTAAAATTTTCTAAAGGTTTGTGGTCAAGAAAAGGAATAGAGATGTTGAGTATCTTGTATTTATTTATATATATGTATATATTTTTAAAATTTGGCATGTTAAATATTTTAGAGTAATTCCTAAATGCATAAGCATAGAATATATTTTCAATTCAGTACTGGTAAGAAAAGATATGTATAAAAGTTGATCAATAAAACGTTAAATAGGGAAGAAGAGAAATGTGCTCATAAAAAATGAATAATTAACAAAAAAATCACACCAAATGAGATTAAATAAATCAGTCCAAATATGTCAGAAATCAAACACACACACACACAAATAAACTAAATTAAACTCACCACTTAAATTTAAAAGATTTTAAGAAAAATAAAACAGGTATACGTAGTTTGAAAGAGTTACACCTAAATCAAAATAAAACCGAAATGTAGAAAGAGATGGAAAAAGAAATATAATGCTAAAAACGAAGAAGAAAAGCAATGTAATTAACTATATTAATAGCACATGAAAACAAACTTCAAAGTAAAAATTACTTTTCAGGATAAAAAAATAGATAAAAAAGTCGGGCTCGGTGGCTCAGCCTGTAATCCCGCATTGTTGGGAGGCTGAGGTGAGTGGATTGCCTGAGCCCGAGGGTTCGAGACCCGCCTGGGCAGCGAGACCTCATCTCTACAATAAATCAAAATAGCGCATGCCTGTAATTCCGGCTACTCGGAAGGTTGAGGCAGAAGGATATCCGGAATCCAGCAGGTCGAGGTTGCGGTGACCGGGAGCGGCCACCTCACTCCAGTCTGGGCAACAGAGCGAGACTCCAACTCAAAAACAAACAAACAAAAAATAGATAAATTTAAAAAATAAGAGATTCTTATCATTTTTCAAGTTATATGCCTCAAATTTGTGTACTCTCAAAACACATAAAGCAAAAACAAAGTTCAATGAAAAATTAATAAATCCACCTCCACTAAAAGCCAATTATCGTATATCTTTTAATGATAGTTCAAGCAGGTTAGAAGACTCATAAACATATAGAAAATGTGAGCATCAATGTCCCTGTAGTGGAAGCAATAGAACATTGCAACCAATACCTAAAGAATATAAATTTTTTTCAAGCACACATGTAACATTTATAAAAATTACGAATGTACTAAAATCACAATAGAAGCCTCAAAAAATGGCAATGAATTAATATCACAGAGATGGCATTCTCTGATCTTCATACAATAGCAAAAAGATTACATCAAAAGTTTTTTCATTTTGAAATATCAAATCATGTTTCCAAATAACTAATTGGCAATGAAATTGCAATTGAATTAAAATAAGCAAAAATAATCAAAGGAAAGTGAAAACATTATACCTTAATACAGAGATCAAACAAAAGACAACTTTGAGGGAAAACTATCACATTGCATTTATACATTTTATATATATCTACATATCTATATATCTATATATATATGGAGATCCCTCCAAAAAAAAAAAGAATTCATTTATTAAAAATCATGTATTTATTCTTCTATATTGCAACTTCAGTCACCTTCTAAGTATTCTCCATTTGATGCAATACACCTATGGAGATGCTTTTCCCAATGCTCAAAATAATTTTTGAACTCGTCAGTTCTGATGTTTTTCTGCCTTTTGTTTCACCTCTTCCACACTGGCAAAACATTTCCTTTTTAGCACATTATTCATGGCAGGGGAGAAATCACTCAGGGCAAGACTGGGTGAATAGAGAGGTTAGAACATGAGGATCATGCTGGTTTTGGTCAAAAACTGCTGAACACTCAGCATGGTATGGGCAACTGTGTATCCACAAAAAAACCTATTAATTTAAGCATAATTTCCATCCAGTATTTATAATAAAACAGTTTCTTATCTTTTTCCCACTATTGATTAATAATGACTGCATGTCTTATGACCATTACTCAGCTTCCTTCTTAGTCAGTGTTTAGACCCCAAACAGTTACTGTCACAAACCAGTGCTCAGATTGCATAAATCCTGCCATTCTTCTAAATTACAATTCTTCTAAATTACAATTACTTGAACAATTTGGGACTGCATACTTTTTAGTTGGTTACAGTTTTTTCTGTTTGTTTTTGTTTTTGTCTTGCTTATTCGCAAGTTCTGGTTTACAAGGTCTTATTAAATATTATATATAAAATTAATACAAAGACATGAAAGAAAGCAGTTGTCATCTAGAGACTAAGGGAGTAGATATATTTCTGGGCTTTAGAAAGTTTCAGCAGAGCCCCTTTCTTATCTAGGTCCCACGGAGGCTTTTCCAGGGATGTGCAATCTTCTTGTGTGTGCCTCCTGTTTATCAGGGAGCTCAATGAAGATGGTTGTTTTCCTTTCAGTACCAGCAACTGTTACTAGATCCAAGGACAAGGAGGGACAGGGAAAAATGTTCACCTTAAAATTCAAATGGCTTTTACATTCAGCACAACTCAACTTACTACAAGTCTTTTCTTTTCTAAATGTTAATATGACCACAATGGCCTCTTTTCAGCCCGCAGCAACACTATGAAGTGAGTGTAAAGCAGAATGTTTTACACAAAACTGTTTAACTTTTGTGTGACTGTTCTTTTCCTCAAGTCCTACCACCAGACTCCGATTTACAGCTGACCGAAAGAGTGGCAGCTTTAATTAAGCAATGTCACGTTTTATTTCTTCACACAGATCTGTGGGAATGCTAATGAAACATGACATGCTGACAAATGGGATGAACACTAGATCATGTTCCACCTGAAGACCTGGGTTCTTCCCTTATTCACTACATATAGGAAATCTCTTGCAGAAGGCGCTCAGTCTCTCTGAACACCAGTGTCCTCATCATTAACATGGTAACTGAAGTCACAAGGCATAAGAAAATCTACTGCAAATGGCAAACTACCATACTAAGGTTAGTTACTATAGTTTTAGAAGGCATTGTTTTATTTTTATCTCTTAATCTCTCCTTAAGAAGTATCAGAGTATCATACCTGCCCTTTGTTCTCAGTGAAAATTTTATTTTTAAATAAAAAGGGGGTAGAGAACAGAACTGATGGTTTTAGAACCTTTGCACCTGTCATTTCTACAGTCTGTTCAATAACTATCAGAAAAGGAATTTCAAAATTTCAGCTTTCAGAGATATTTGAAAGGAATGGGACTGCAGATTTGGAAGGTAAATTAGAAACCACGTTTGGGAAATAATTCCTTCAAGAAAGTGTTGGAAACTGTCAAAAACAGACAGGGTTGGAAGAGAAGAAAGACGAAAGAAGAAAAGAAAGACAAGGAGAAGACAGTAGGAATGATGACAGGAGACAGGAGAGAAAATTAGAAAAGGGACAAAAAGGAGGATCTCTAGCCAGGCTCGGTGGCTCAGCCTATAATCCCGCACCCTTGGGAGACTGAGGAGAGTGGATTGCCTGAGCCCGCGGGTTCGAGACCCGCCTGGGCAGCGAGACCTCATCTCTACCACTGCACTCCAGTCTGGGCGACAGAGTGAGACTCCGACTCAAAAAAAAAAAAAAAAAGGAAGATCTCATAGAATTATGTGGTTTTAGAAGGTAGAAGAATTTGAGAAGGTGACAGAAAAAAAAGCAGCAATCAGAATGTTAAGATTAGAATAAAAAAGAGCTAATAGTACCAATCATCATCTCAATATAATATCGAAAGCTACCGAATACTGAGTCTCTAGTAAGGTCTGAGCTGCTTAATGCACTTATCTAATTAATCTTGTTAGGAATCTCTAAACTTGGTTAACTAGGGATCCTTGGACAGGTAGTGATTTACTCAATGTGGCTAGAAAATAGGGCTACATATTACAAATCAAACTCTGTGGCTTTGTTGAAAGAGTTCAGGGGAAAGAGCAGGCTACATGCTTTAACTAGGAAACAGTAAGATATCAAAACTGACAACTAGATGAAAGTTTAAAGGATTTAGCCAATTTTTTGTGGTTATTTTATGGTTGATAGAGGTGCTATATAACCACAGATTTTCAGTTGTTTTTATATCTTTATAAATGAACATTGGCATGACTGTTATAAGAATTTCTGAAAAATAGTAATCTATTTTCATCTGTAGACCTGGTGAAATGTAATCAACTCTCAAAACCTCAGCATCTACCTCCCTTCTCTCTCTCTCTTTCTCTTTGTCTCTGTGTCTGTCTCTGTCTCTCTGTCTCTCTCTTGCCCAAGTCTCCTTCTTTCTTACTAACCTACATCAGTAGTGTATATATATAGATCTATAGATATAGATATATATAGCTATTTCAGCAGCATTTTAAAAATTTAATTTACCAACTCTTATAATAGATGCAATAGAATATTTTTATAAGTAGACCGGCAGGCATGAATCATGCTAATTTCCCTCTCGCCGTTCTTAATTAGATCACTTTAACTATCTTTTCTTCAGAATAAACCTTCACACAACATAAGTAGTCTGGGAAAAAATGGTTAAACATGTATTGAATATGGTAGTTCTTGAGCCTTCTGCTGCTCTGACTACTAGCTGAGGTGGCTAATACACACATAGACCAACATCAGCATATGATGAAAGACTTCAAGTGGCTAAACTTCCTTTAGAATAATGCAGAGGAAGGAATTTAAAAAAAAAAAAACTTGAGGAAATGGAAATGTTGCTTGATTTGGTTATCATCTGTGTGTTCCACAATTCCTTAAACATGGCCAAGAAGATCCAAGACAAGACATCTGTTTCTTCTGTTTTCAATAACTATACACACAGACACATCTATATATTCATGCATACACACACATACACACACACACATGCACTCTATTTATTTGGTTTATATATATAAATTATATGTGTGTGTATATATAAATATACATAAATACACACACACACACACACACACACACATATATATATAACACATGTCAGAGCTTGGATTCTCCAGAATGGAAGCTGACATAGAGTGTGAGATTCAAGATGTTTCTTAGGAATAAATGCCTTTTTTAAGAAAGAGAAATGAAATGAGATTGGTCAGGAATAAAGTTGAACAATGATAGAGGACTGATGAAGATGCAACCAACCTAGAAGGGTGCTCTAGAGAGAGAACTGCCAGTCAGAGCGCCCCATGTCAGGTAGAAATGTTTGTTCTTTCTACTCCCACCCTGCTCATGTTGCCTAAGGAAGGGTATACTCTGGAGAGAAAAGGCATATCTCGACGTTGAAGAAGCTAGCAGAGCCTTTTGTTAAGGAGTTAGAATGAATAAAACTGCCTCTTACAGTGTATACCCCTGTAAAATACCAGTTTTAGAGTTAGTACTTATAAAAAGAGATGAATTCATGTATTCAAGGGTATCAGGACACATAGAAATTTCCAAATCCTTCCCTTGATTAACAAATTTTCTCTCTAAAACCCTGACAAACAAACCAGGGAAAATAAGCACTTTATTACAAGATAAAGCTTCATTCTCTTATATAAAAATCCTGGTAAACTGAGCAGAACAAATTGAGATCAACATAGGCCCAAGGGATTAGATACAAAGGTATCTAACCCTGATTTTTTTAAAATCTAGTCCTCAACAAGTAACCAAACCTGAATCCCATTGTTATTACCTTACCTATTCTGAGCAAATTTGTGAATGAGAAGATCCAACAGAAAAAGAAAACTAATCCCAGTGCTTAGAGGGAAACTCATGAGGCATTTCTTTCTTAGTCACATTGAGATCATGAACCCAGAAAGAAGTTTATGAAGTGAGACCGTGCTCATGCGCTTTTCTGCCATTAACTCCTTGTAGACCTCCAGGTCTTAAAAGCAGTGCTCAGCCTAAGGAATGAAGTACAGCTCTCAGACTTGTCTCAACGTCAGCAAAATGGAAAGAGTGAGAGAGGGAAAAATAATTTCAATCCTGCAAAGAAAAGGAATAGGAGCATATCATACTTCATTAAATGTTGATTTATTCTCTTGAGCTGTGATCATTAATTTCTTCAAAAGCTTAAAGCCCTATAATTATGGTGCCTTAAATTATCCTGGCATTTGGCCAATATAGATTTGCAGTTCTAATCTATAGTGATGAGATAGGGCCAAAAGAGGGCAAATTCCTCCCTTCTTTAAAATTCCTAACAAGATCGTGTGCAATTAAAGAGAATATGACACTTTAATAAATTACTATAATCTACAATTTCTCTGAACACTCCCATTCTTTGAAAAACCCTATGCTATTATGTCGTGGTTGCAAAAACTTTCAACTCTAGGTGCATTTGCACTTCTCAGAACACTATATCTCTCCTTGTCAGCCACCTAGATATCCTAAATGAATTATAAAGGTTAAAGATGATTTTGTCTTTTATTATCCTGTAGGCTGAGAGAACAAGAAGTGAAATAGGTAGAATTATGACCCCTCTCAGTTAATTTTTTTTCTCTCTTTAACAGTGGCCTCTGAGGATCTTCTGGTACCTCTGACAAACTCTCAAAGAAGTGGAATTGTGTGTCGAAAAAGTAATTGCCAGAAGAACCTCTAGAGCTGGAGTATGTCAGGTACAAATGGTTTATAGCTATAGCCTCTATAGAGGGTCTTTTTGGTATTGTGCCCACAGTACAATAAAAGTCTATAAGTTCTAGGCAAAAGTACCATGTATGACTATGTTACAGACTGTAAATGGCTTGAAATTCCAAAGTTCAATCCTAGTCCAAGTTCATTCCCTTCCAAGTAGGTTTTTATATTTTTAAACAACCAATAAATCTAAAGTTATTTTGAAGCTGGGACAGTCTAGGGTGTGTGTGTATGTGTGTGTATGTGTATGTGTATGCGCACGCTCATGCATGTGTATGTTGACTCAAGTTCTTGGGAGTTGGGTGGGGACAGACAGTAGCTGTAGCACAAGGAGTGTAAATTATTTTATCTTGGAAGATTTGAACAAGTGAGTGTGGAAACAGCCTCAGCGTTGATGGTGGTTCTATGAAGTAGAAACCAGAAATGACTCTCTCAATGAAGGCCAGGTAAGCGTAAACAGAAAGTTCCAGTGAGTGACATAAGAGAATAGAGGCTCTAAGTTCCACTACTAAGATAGAATCCGAGACATGGATTGCAGCAAGTCTACCAAAAACTTACACAGTAAGTTCTGCTAATTTGAGACTCAAAATTCAAAGTAAGAAAACTGTTGTTGATATATTTCAAATGATATAGTCTAAGAAGGTGTACTTAGGGAAGGAAAGGAAAATTTAGAAGAGAGTGATGGCTATTTGTCTATAAGAAATACAGCCTCCCAGTCATAGCCTCACAGCCCTGACTGCTACCTCAGGAAGCATACTGAAGGAAAGTTTGAACGTTTTGTGACAACTGATGTTTGCTTATTCTTTCATATGTCAGTCCCTAAAAATATATCAGGCCACAATAAAAGGAAATCAGAAATAGATCTTGGAGAAATTGAATTAACTTTTTTTTTCCCCTCATTATCTTTCCCTCTCAGAATTTTATTGAAATGTGATTGTGGCAGCAAAGTGGATTCTTTTTTTAAAAGCATGGGTGGATATAATTTCTCTGAGCTTTCTCTAAGAAAAGATTGGGCACAAATCTTAAAGATAACACCCAAAAAATGTAGACTGTTGAGGGTCTGTAAGACTTCGCAAATATACAGGTAGATAGATAGATAGATAGATAGATAGATAGATAGATAGATAGATAGATATACAGATGTAGAGGTAGATATTACTTTAAACTTAAGTTCTGCATTGTTTAATCTTATTTCATATGGTCAAAAGTTAGAACTCCCTTTAGATAGATACTAATTTCCTTCTTTTTCTGAACTCATATTAAAGGCAATATAGTATAGGTTGAAATCACAAGGGGGTTGTAGACACGATTTTGGTTTACTGTCATTTTCTGGCCTTGTGACCTTGAATAATTTATTTAAATTTTCTGTTTTATTTTTTCTTTAAATCAAGTATTAAAATACTTATGAGATTTAAATAAAATAATGTAAAGACAATTATGATAAGTAATATAGCCCAATAGACAGCTTTGTCTATAGCATAAATTACTTGATTTATCACAAAACTACAAAATGAGAATAATTTTCAGGTAATGTGCACACAACAAATATTAATATAAGCAATAACTAAAGAGTGTCAGAATTATTTATATTTTAAAATTGTACAGAAATAGAAAAATATTTCTATAAAACTGTATATTAAATCATTTATTTATTATTTTTTTAATCAATATTTTTTATTATGATATTGTGAGGTACAGTTGAGGGTTAGGTATACATATTTGTATACATATTCATTCAGGCACCCTTGTTGATAAGAGGTGTCTCCCCATCCCCAGACAGATATTTACTGCCGTTAATCCCATCTCCTTTCCCCCCCCAATAGTTTCCCACCACTGTCAGTCATTTTCTTATAGTATTATGTTGGATGTTCAAGGTCCACTATATGAGTGAGAATATGTGATACTCAGATCTTTGTTTCTGTGAGAGATCACTCAGTATTGTAGACTCTAATTCCATCCAGGTTGCTGCGAAATTCATGATTTTGCTTTTTTATGACTGTGTAGTATTCCATCATGTATATGAACCACATTTTTTAAATCCAGTCCTCTTTTGATGGACAGCATGGTTGGTTCCAGGTTTTGCTATTGTAAACAATGCTGCGATAAACATACGTATGCAGGTATCTTTTTTATAGAGTGATTTGAGTTCTTCAGGGTTTATTCCCAGTAGGGGGATTGTGGGGTCATATGGGAGGTTGATATTTAGAGCTTTTAGGAATTGCCATACTGTTTTCCACAGAGGTTGCACTAGTTTGCACTCCCACCAACAGTGTAGAAGTTTCCCTTTTCGCCACACTTTTCCAGCAACTGTTTTTTGGTTTTTTTTTTTTGAGTTCTTGATAATTGCCATTCTGTCTGGAGTTAGGTGGTATCTCAGTATGGTTTTGATTTGCATCTCCCTGATGATTAATGAGGTTGAACATTTCTTCATGTGTCTGTTGGCTGCTCGGATGTCTTCCTTTGAGAAGTGTCTGTTCATATCTTTTGCCCATTTTATAATGGGATTGTTTTTTTCTTTTCAGCATGTTTGAGTTCCTTGTAGATCCAGGATGTTAAGCCTTTGTCAGACCTGGAGTTGGCAAATACTTTTTCCCAGTCTGTAGGCTGGCTCCCTGCTCTCTTGATAGTTTCTTTGGCTTTGCAGAAGCTTGTCAGTTTAATGAGGTCCCACTTGTCTATCTTATCTCTTGTGGCCTGTGGGTTTCAGGTTTTGTTCAGGAATTGGATGCCAGTTCCAATTTCCATGAGGGTATGTCCTTCATTTGCTAAGGTTCTTATGGTCTGAGGTTTTACATTTAGGTCTCTGATCCATTTAGAGTTAATTTTTGTGCATGGGGATAGATAGGGGTCCTATTTCAATCTTCTACATGTGGTCAGCCAGTTTTCCCAGCACCATTTACTGAATAGGTTCTCCTCTCCTCAGTGGTAGGTGGTGGAGGATTTGTCGAAGATGAGTTGGTTGAGAAATTGAGGTTTTGCTTCTAGAATCTCAATTCTATTCCATTGGTCTATATGTCTGTTCCTGTACCAATACCAAGCTGTTTTGATTATTGTAGCTTTATAGTAAAGTTTGAAGTCTGGCAATGTGATACCACCTACTTTGTTTTTTTTGCTGAGGATTATTCTGGCTATTCTTGGTCGTTTGTGTTTCCATATGAATTCCTGTGTTGTTTTTTTCTAGGTCTGAGAAGAATGTTGCTGGTAATTTGATGGGTATTGCATTGAATCTGTAGATTGCCTTAGGTAAGATGAACATCTTCACAATGTTGAT
>NW_007255712.1:1190197-1269248 GCF_000164805.1 Carlito syrichta
ATTCATGTTCATCAAAGATATTGGCCTGTAGTTCTCTTTCTTTGTTGGATCTTTACCTGGTTTGGGTATCAATGTGATGTTGGTTTCGTAAAATGATTTGGGGAAAGTTTCATTTTTTCAATTGCCTGGAATACCTTCAGTAGGATTGGTATCAGCTCCTCCTTAAATGTCTTATAGAATTCTGCTGGAAAGCCATCTGGACCAGGCCTTTTTTTGTAGGAAGTTTTCTTACTATGTGGTTGATTTCCTTGATAGTTATTGGTCTATTTAGGGTCTCAGTTTCTTCTTGTTCCAACATAGGTAGGTTGTGTAATGTCAGAAAGACCTCCATTTCCTTAAGGTTTTCAAGTTGTTTCCATACAAGTGACGTAGTAATCTCTAATGATCTTTTTTATGTCTTCAGGGTCAGATGTGACTTCATCTTTTTGTTTCTGATTGTGTTTATTTGGGCTTTTTCTCTCTTTTCTTGGTCAGTCTAGCTAGGGGATCATCGATCTTGCTTATCCTTTCGAAGAACCAGCTTTTTGTTTCACTGATTTTTTTGTATGCTCTTTTTGTCTTCTATGTCCTGGATTTGGGCTTTTATTTTGGTGATCTGGATTCTTCTGCTGAAATTAGGGTTTTTGTGGTCTTGCTTTTCCAGTTTTTTTAGGTGACTTCTTAGGCTGTTAATTTGTGATCTTTCCATTTTCTTCATGTGCATTTGTAGGGATATAAATTCCCCTCTTACTACAGCTTTCATGGCATCCCAGAGATTTTGGTAAGATGTTTCTTCATTTTCATTTGTTTCCAGGTATCTCTTAATCTCTGTTTTGATTACATCAACAACCCTGGAGTTGTTTAGCATCATGCTGTTTAGTGTCCATGTGTTTGTGGGTTTTGGGGGGACCTTGATGGTGTTAATGTTTATTTTTATTCCACTGTGGTCTGAGAAGATGCATGGTAAAATTTCAGTCCTTTTAAATTTTCTTATTCTTGATTTATGGCCAAGTATGTGGTCGATCTTAAAGAACGTTCCATGTGGTGATGAGTAGAATATGTATTCTGTGGTCTTTGGATGGAGTGTTCTGTAGGTATCAATTAAGTCCATTTGATCAAGAGTCACATTGAGGTTTCGGATCTCGTTGCTGATTTTTTGTCCTGATGATCTATCTAGGGTTGTGAGTGGGATATTAAAATCCCCAGCTATGATGGTATTGGAGTCTATATCTTTCTTTTAGTTCACCTAGGAGTTACTTTATGAAAGTTGGTGCTCCTATGTTCGGTGCATATATGTTTAGGATGGATATTTCTTGTTGATGGATATAACCTTTTATCATTATGTAGTGGCCTTCTGTATCTTTTTTAATTTTTGATAGCTTAAAGGGTATTTTGTCTGAGATTAATATTGTGACTCCGCCTCTCTTTTGTGTTCCATTCGCCTGAAAATTTGTTTCCCATCCTCTTACTTTGAGCCTGTGAGTGTCCTTTCTAGTGAGGTGAGTCTCTTAAAGGCAATAGATTGTTGTCTGGTGATATTTTATCCATTTTGCCATTCTATGTCTTTTCAGTGGTGCATTTAGTCCATTCACATTCAAACTAATTATTGAAATGTGAGAGTTGATCCCTATCTTAATGTTCTTTACAGAATTGTTGTTCTTCCTGTTTGTGTGTTATCTTTCTTTTGGTTTTAGAGTTGGAGCATTTGTGTTTTTAATCTTTTGCCTGTACTCTTGTGAAGAACGTTGTTTTTTTTTTTCCTTTTCTTCTGTGTTCAATACTTTCTTAAGTGTTTCTTGTAGAGGTGGTCTTGTTGCAGCATAGATTCTTAGGGATTGGATGTCTGGGAAAGATTTCAATTCTCCCTCACTGATGAAGCTTAGCTTGGCTGGGTAGGTTATTCTTGGTTGAAATTGTTTATCTTTTAGAACTTTGAAGATAGGGCTCCAAGCTCTCCTAGCCTGGAGGGTTTCTGTAGATAAATCTGCTGCTATTCTAATTGGTCTTCCCTGGTATGTAGTCTGACCTTTTTCTCTTGCAGCCTTTAGGATTTTTTCTTTTATACCTACTTTGTTTAGGCAAATTATTATATGTCTGGGAGTTGGTCTTCTCATTTGTTGTCTTGCAGGGGTTCTCTGAATCTCTTATGTTTCAATTTTTTTTCATTCTTGATGAGATGAGGGAAGTTTTCTTGAATGATTTCATGAAATGTTTGTTCCAGTGTGGCCTCTGTTTCTCTCTCTGCCTCAGGAAGGCCAATTACTCTTAGGTTCGGTCTCTTGAAGTGATCATTCGTCTCTTGAAGGTTTTGTTCTGTCTTTTTGAGCTTCTTTTCTATGCTTTTGACAGTTTGGGTTAGTTCTGTGTTTTGATCTTTGAGTTCTGACATTCTATCTTCTGCTTGGCTAATTCTGCTTTCCATGCTTATTGGTTTATTTATTTCCATCACAGTATTCTTTACTATTGTTATTTCTGACATCAGCTCCTTCCTATTTTCCTCTTGTCTCTCCTCAATTTTTTTTAATTCTCTCTATTAATGTCTGGATGTCTGGGTTTGTTGCATGTACCAGTAACTCTGGGGGCTCTTCATTGTTTGTGTTCCAGAGTCTGTTTTCTCAGTGTCTGATCTTCCAGGGGTCTGTGTGAGACCTATATTCTTCTTTTGGTTTTTCTTCATTTGTGCAGTTTTTTCCCCCTCCCTACTTTTTCCTTCCTGCCACTTCACCGACTTCTTTAATTCTGTTTTTCAGGGGTAGAGCGATTGCTTTTACTTCTGTTTGTTCAATATCCTATTCTTTATGTATGCCTTCTTACTTTGTTCAATTCTAGTGTTGCACTGTAGATTGGGGGTGGTCCTTTTTGCAGTTTTGAGATTTACTTAAGTGGGGAGCTGTGATTCAAAATCTCTCTGCAGGTCCTGGTATTTGCCGACAGGTGTATGGATAATCTGGAACCCACTTTCCACTGCCTTGGAATCTGTCCATGCAGTGGGGCTGTAGGTTTACTCTCTGAAATAAAATGTGGTTAGCAGAGGGAAGAGAATGAAGCAGACAGTGGGGAAAGGAGGAGGATGGAGAGAGAGAGGAGGAAACAGATGTCTGTACCAACAAATGGAGAGAGAGACCTAAACTGAAACAGATAAAAACAATAGACCATGGCTACAGGCTAACCAACTCCCATACCAAAAAAAAAAATAAAACATACAATGATGCTTACATACAAGCTAACCAACCACCTTATTGGTGTTCTGCTCCTCTATACAAAGATATGGTTTACAGAGAGGAGAAAAGAGAAGAGAAGAAAGAGGAAAAGAAAAAAAAAGAAACAAAACAGAAGGAATAGAATTAAGTCATTAAACTAACAGAACCTATTGAGCACACTCTGAGACTTTTTGTTTAAGTCCAATGTCCTTTCAGCTCTGATTTCTACCTGTCTTTTCAAGCTGGTAAATTAGTTCGCAGTTAGGGTCAGTTGTCCCTGGCCTACCATGAAGGACAGTTCAAATCACCCTCAGTTCACCATTCAAATTTGACCTGTGTCTGTTTTCAAGCTTGTTTCTCCCGTTTCGGTGTTGTTACCTTGAATCGCCAGCAGGTGGTGCTATCTCAGCTGCTCCCCCCAGAGGGGCTGGGGCAGAGGCTGGAGATGGAAGCCTGCCTCAGGGCACACGGGAGGAGACCCATGGCCGGCAGGATGTCACGGTGGCAGAGGTGGCAGCAATCCCAGCAGATCTTGTCTGCAGAGGTTTCAAGGACTGAAGTTGTGAATTGCTCAGGCACGGGTGGCACGATGTACTATGGCCACCAAGGAGGCCGCAGCAGCACAGCGGCTGCTGTGTCTGCAGCTGCAGTGGCTGTCCAGACCGCTGCGATGCCCCAGCGGTGGTGACCCCTGAGCTCTGTGTGAAGAGCAGGCTGCCGACTTGGGATCTGCAGCCCCCAGGGAGAGAGCCAGAGACCCTCTGCGTTCTCCTTTGCAGAGGGTTTCATAGGCCAGTCTGCCCCGTCACCATCTCTATTGTTGTTCCTATTAAATCATTCATTAAAGCTTAATTATTAGCAGCAGGAATTGCCTTTGATTGCCTTAAGTAGATACTGAATGCATTAGATGAATATCTCAGAATCACTGTCAGGTTCTTTAACCAGGATCAGAACCTATAGAACCAGAAGCCAAGCCCAAACTCAGGTTGTGGAATCAGTGTGGGAGGAATAGCACTACAGACCACAGTAATGTTTCAGCCTGCAAGACTTCATCCCAGCAAACTTGGTTGCCCTTGCTGCCTCAAGAACCTAATTTTTCTATAACTACAAAATCAGAAAAGATTCTCCTTAGTCCCTGCTTCTATTTTCATTAGACCCAAATTCAGTATCGGGTTGATCTGTCTGAATGGGAGAGCCTAGCCACCAGAACCCTTGCTGCAAGAGAGCCTGAAAAGTGAGTATCAGCATCTAAATTAGGCAATGGCTCTGTTCCCTAGCAAGTCTCCAGAAATACCTGGAGCGTATAAGGGGGCTTCAATTATGACAGCAAAATAAAAAGAAGTTCATTATATTAACAACTTCTTAATACACACAAGGGACAATATCTACTCAAGTCTAGGTTATATTTCTCCTTTTTTTTGTTAATATCTAATTCTTATTTGTATGTCCTTGTTATAATTTTTCATAATAGTCTTGACTAACATGTCATTTTTCTGCTTAAGTATCTAATGACTAGCTACAGAATGGGGCTAATTTCATATAATTGCTCAAAATTTATTTTATATTCACCTTTTATCCATTAATAGCTACAGAGGTTGGCTAAATTCAATTAGCTCTGCAAAATAATGGTTGTATGATTTGCATTTCAACCTAGTAATGACAATGTTTTGTAGCCTTACTGACTTTCTCTATCATTGTTTCCCTTGGATGTTGTCAAATCTATATCCCTAAGTCTACTCATAAATTCTGACATAATAGAACCCTATGATGATTCTGATATAATTGAGTATGCTCAGTAATTTGAGAAATACTACTTAATATTGAGTGCCCTCTATTCTGTGTCTGTATGGACTTCTGTGATTGAAAGAAATCTTACTTTCTGTGTTGGGAGTTGAAGCTGCAAATATATCCTGCCTTAAAAAAAGAAATGAATTCTGTTGGTTTCTTTGTAATGTCATCAGATTCCTCCCACTTCAACATACAATTCACAAGTTTATAACTCACATGACTGACACTGTTCAGACTCTTAAAAACAAGTTTTTAGTCAAAAATCAGATAACAATTTTGTATATAATGTTGTATAACACTATTAAATTTTTTAAGTAAAACAGATTTATCAGTTATATAAGGCATTTCATTAGCTAAGTTTACTGTTGCATTTTAGTTACATACCAAAGAAACCTAGTATATTTTTCCTCACCTTACCTTCTCTTATGACAATGGAATAATGTTTAAGCATTAAAGAAACTCAGACTATGAAGATGGTAAGATTTCAAAGATCCCAAAAATATTTTCTTTCTTAATCTCAATATATTGTTTGTATATTCTGATAGCTCCATTTTTATTGCCCCATAGAAACCCATGAAATTGATAAAATTATTAATAGGAAAGAACAGCAAGAACCCAGTGATATATTCTTCTATTCTTTTTAGTGTTGTTCTCTAATTGTGTTGTATATTTATTGTCTTCACGATATTTTTTCAGCATTTCCTTTAATAAAATGATTTCCAAAGGTTTTTCAAAATTTAAACTGTGAATCTTATCTTACACCTCTCTAAGTCTCTCAAGTCTCTAACAGTATGTTAGAAATACCACCAAGGAAGAATTTATCTGAAATGTCTGTCACTTTGACTTTAATGATCAAAGTTAATATAAAATGCTCCTGGGAATAGAGAAGCTTGGAAGCCCTGCTTATCAGATGATAACACTTTGAAGATAGAAACTAGGTACAAATACCCATTGGACTGACAGAAATGTTTAGTCCAAGCCGGGCTCGGTGACTCAGCCTGTAATCCTGCGCCTTGGGAGACTGAGGAGGGTGGATTGCCTGAGCCCGCAGGTTCGAGACCCTCCTGGGCAAGTTGGTGAGGCCTTATCTCTACAATAAATCAAAAAATTAGCTGGGTGTGGTAGCGCATGCCTGTAATTCCGGCTACTTGGAAGGCTGAGGCAGAAGGATCGCCAGAGCCCAGCAGGTCAAGGCTGCGGTGGCCGGGAGCGGCCACTGCACTCCAGTCTGGGCGACAGAGTGAGACTCGAACTCAAAAAAAAAAAAAAAAAAATGTTTAGTCCTTATTTTAAAATGCATTCATTTTTTTCTTAACATCTTAATACTTTAAATTTAATACTATATGTACATTTGCTGTGACTTAGTGCATTCCTAAGAAGTTCATATATCTTATCATGAGAAAAGGAAAAAAAAATGGACAAAGGAGTGACCAGGAGAATAATAATGGTTTTTTGCTATTTGAGATCTTATGAAAATTATCCTGGACTATTTTATCTATCAAATATCTACAAAAAAATTATTTAAAAGAAATGAGCTTTCTCATTCTCTTTAGCATTCTCAAATTTCTAGCAGAGCTGTTGTGTTTCTCAGGTTAAAAAAAATAAATAAATAAGCCCCTACTTTAATCAGTTTTATTTGTTCTGTAGCTCCTGTTTTGCTATAAGATGAATATTTTACACTTTAAAGCAGTGCTGTATTTCAAACAGATGGACAGTCTTTTCTTTGGTACCACAATAAGAAAACATATCTTTGCCTATAGGACCAACAGAGGACAAAACAATATCAAAATGGGGCAGTACAATTCTAACCATAAACACAGAATCTTTATTACGAGAAGGAAAAATAAATAACTTGTAAAAATACAAACACAGATTCACGATCAGGTTTGAATATGTTAATGCTAAGAAGCTAAATTCCAGCTATTTGGATGCATTGTATTTCATTCTGTTTTTTCTTTGTCCAGTTCAACCCACATTCAGAGGGTGCACAGCTGTAAAGAAAACAGAAATCTATGACTGCAGAGTTTATGCTTAACAGATGTGGAGGTTACCCAGTTATGCCACTTATCTTCTAGAGAGTGTGGAAAGAATTTGAAACAACTCAAGCAAACAAGTACTCAGGCTGAGTCTATCTAGCATCAAGTAGAAAGATTACAATTGTAGAGTTATTGGCAGGGTATAACCATCAGTTAGTTCTCATGTTATAGATGTCCCACTTTTTTTGATATTCTCTGATAGTCTACCCATATATATGTTTTATCTTTTTGTTCACTAGACTTTATTTTCTCTGTCAAGCTTTAGCTAGCCTTGTCTGTATATGTAGCTGAATTACTACATTAAGTAGATTTTTAAAATAAGTCACTAACCTTCCTTATATTACATTTCCTTTACGAATATTATTGCTGAATAAATATTTTACTGAATTGTTTTCCTCTTTTGCCTTAGTGCCAAAAATAGTTCATGTAATTCTTTCAGCATTTAAGAGTTTAGTATTTGTTTTTTGCAATCCTATTGTCCAATAACACAAGATCATTTTTTGTTTTTTAAATATTCATTATCGGATCATCAAAATATTTTTAGAACAAATTATTTATATAAACTCAAAAATACATAAAATGAAATTCAGAAATAGCTATTATATTAGCAATATCTTCACCATGAGTCCATCACCATGATATTTAATTTCAAATGATATTTTGATGATATATAATCATTGTATGTATTTTGGGGATACATGCAAAACACCTACATATAACGTGTAATGCTCACAAAAGGGCAATTGGGATACCTTTCACCTCAAACAGTTATCCTTTCTTTGTGTTAGAAATATTACAATTCTTCTAGCTATTTTTGCAATATACAATAGATTATTTTTAACTATAATTTCCATACTGTACTATTTAATGCTATAACTTACTTCTTCTATCTAACTGTATTTCTGTACTTCTTCTATCTAACTATATTTTGACCAAGTTCTTTCAAATAACATTTTTAAATCTAGGGCAATATTTATTTTAGAGAATTAGAGATTTTCAAGTATACTTGTATAAGTGATTAGAAAATAAGACAGAGAAGATGGAAAGAAGGATTGAAGGGGAGGAAGGGAAGAAAGAAGGAAGGAAGGAAGGGAGAGAGGGAGGGAGGGAAAGAAGGAGGGAGAGAGGGAGAGAAGAAGGAAGGAGAGAGGGAAGAAGGAGAAAGAAAAATAATCATTCTTGGCTAGCATCTTTTCCCTTGGGACAACAGAAAATAAAGAAAATTGGGACAAATTATAATCATAATTATTACATCGGGTGGAAAGAACACAATTACAATTCCCCTTCTTCAAAACTCATTTTAGATTTGTCTCAACTTAGGATAATACCATTGCTTGTCTAAGCAAATTTTATAATGGGTGACACAACCCCTTTTCCCTGAGGAATCTAACTCCTGGTCACCATGACTTCTCAGACGATGGATGCTGTATGTATTCATTCTCTATCAAATTTGGGGTGAAGGATATATATAGTAGATACCCCAGTGGATCACCTTACACTGAAAGTATTCTTCCTAGTTTCCATTGTGTAACAGTAGTCCTATTTCTTCCCAATGTTCTTGATTCATTAAACATCAGAAGGTAGTGTCTGAGTGACACCTCAGTCCTGAATTAAAAAGACTGTTCCATTACCCCATTACCATAAGGCTGTTAATTTCTGTGTGCTACAATATGTGATAGGATCAGTGGAATTCATGGCAGCATACCCATTGCTGCCTCTCTTTTTCTAGAATGACTCCCTTGGTTTGTTGATGAATACCTTGTGAATGATTCGAGCACCACCTTGAGTAGTGGTATTTGTCAAGGCACTGAGATCAAGAAAAATGAATGTCCTCTAAATATGTGTCAATTCCCATTAAAGTAAATTACTGGTCTTTTCCAGGATTGAAGCTATTTAGTACAGTCACCTTTTCACCAAGGGACTGTTTGACATTCTTGTGGATGATTCTGTATTAAGGAATAACCTTTTATTTCTGTTTCTGACAAGTTGGCAGATTGGACATTTGGCAGGAACTGTAATTAGATATACATTGGCAAATAAGAATCATACAATTAAGTAATGCACACCCTCCTCTCTGCCATGATAACTACTTCAATCATTCACCAATTTTATCAGCACTAGAATAGCTGATTACAAAAGATTGACTTAGGTCAACTTGATGAATCATTGTCTCTATGTGATTTTAATGCCTTTTCTACTGATGGATTTCTTTTGGTAGAGACAAACGTAGCATTCTCACCTGTCACCCTATAAATAGGTAGAAGCAGTTTTGCCAAGTGAAGAAAATGATGCCTCCAGAACCCCAATTGACTGAAAAGATATTATGAAAACTGGCTGACCACATGCAGAAGATTAAAACAAGACCCCTACCTATCACCATACACAAAAATCAACTCTAAATAGATCAAAGACCTAAACGTAAAACCTTACACTATAAGAACCTTAGAAAATGCAGAAGACACCCTTATGGAATTTGGAACTAGCAACCAATTCCTGATCAAAACCCCAAGTGCCCATGCCATAAGAGATAAGATAGACAAATGGAACCTCATCAAACTGACAAGCTTCTGCAAAGCCAAAGAAACCATCAAAAGAGCAGGGAGATAGCCCACAGACTGGGAAAAAATACCTGCCAACTGTATATCTGACAAAGGCCTAACATCTAGGATTTACAAGGAACTCAAATGTTAAAAAGAAAAAAATAGATAGCCCCACTACAAAGTGGGTAAAAGATATGTACACGTAGTTCTCAAAAGAAGACATACGAGCAGCCAACAGATACATGAAAAAATGCTCAGACTCACTGGTCATCAAAAAATGCAAATTAAAAATACACTGAGATACACCACCTAACTCCAGTCAGGATGGCCATCATCAACAACTCAAAACACAGCAGATATTGGAGAGGATGCAGGGAAGAGAGAACACTTCTACACTGTTGGTGGGAGTATTAACTAATACAATCTCTGTGGAAAACAGTTTGGCAAATCCTGAAAGTTCTAAAAATAAACCTTTCATGCGATCCTGCAATCCCCCTACTGGGAATATACCTAGAGGAATTCAAATCACTATGAAAAAGATACCTGTACATGTATGTTTATCACAGCATTATTCACAATAGCAAAAACATTGAATCAACCGTGCCACTCATCAAAAGAGGACTGGATAAAAAGTGTGGTACATATACACAATGGAATATTATGCAGCTATAAAGAAGGACAAAATTATTAACTTCACAGCAACCTGGATGGACTCAGAGTCTATAATACTAAGTGATCTATCATAGAAACAAAGAACTGAATATAACATGTTCTCCCTCATAAGCAGACCTTGAACAATTATTGTAATACTATAAGAAAAGGATTGACAGTAACGGGAAACTGCCAGCATGGGGAGCGGGGAGAGGCGGTATTGGCATTAGTGGGGATCTGCCCAGCAGGGGAGGGGGGGCAAACTTCATCAACAAGGATACCTGCATAATGGACATTTGTATACCTAACCCTGAACTGTATCCTGCTTCTTTAAAATTAAAAAGAAAAAAGAAAAATCAAGATGCAATTATTTGTTTCTTATGTAATTGGACCTCAAAATTCTAATACATGTGGAAAATTCCTGAATACTCTGAGTTTAACTCTTACTCACTGGAGTATCTACATCTTAACAAAACCTCCAGCATACTTACCCTTTCTTGCTCACCTTTTAATTAAGATGCTATTATCAGTTAATTGTTATATTCAGTAGAATGTCCAGAGGACCAGTTCCCTTTAGAGTATATTATGATCTAATACAAGACATTTAACAGAGCATATGGGCAAGGGTGTAAATGTAGAAGATTGTCTATTTCAAGTTTGTACTAAGTGTTGCTATCTTTTAAAAAATAATTTTAAAATTTATATTTTTAAAAAGAATATCAATCAAATAAAGATTAATAAATTTAAGTTATACATGTGATAATTTGATATGCTTATACATTATGATTGCCACAATCAAATTAACGAAAACTTTTATCATCATTCACGCTGTTCATTAGATTCCCAGAATTAAGATTTTACAGTTTGCCTTTCTGTATCTAACTTGTTTCTTTAGGTTAATATCTGTCAGATTCATCCATGTTGCAGCAAATGGAAACAGTTTCTTTCTTTTTACGGTTAAATAGTATTCCATTGTATATATACTCCATTTTCCTTATCCATTCATCCATCAAGAGACACAGGTTGTTTCTATATCTTGGCTGTTGTGAATAATAATGTTGCAATGACCAGGGGGTGAATATATTTCTTCCAGATACTGATTTCATTTCATACACACACACACACACACACACACACACACACACACACAAATATTTTATTTATAAAAAATATACATACACACACAGAGAAAGAGGATTGTTGGAACTTAGCTTTATTTTTAAGTTTTTGAGAAACCTTCATACTGTGGCTTTGCCAATTGTCACTCCCAGCTACAGTGTACAGTAGTTCCTTCTCTTTCTCCACATACCTGCTTACACTTGTCATCTTGTGTACTTTTTTAATCATAGCAACCTTAACAATATGAGACAATACTTCACTGTACTTTCGATTTGAATTTCTCTGATGATTAGTGATGTCAAAACACCTTTAGAACATTTTCCCATATACCTGTTGACCGTTTTACATATACTTTGAGAAAATGTTTATTCAGTTTCTGTTCTTTGTTCTTTTCTTTTTTTAAAAAAAGAGATGAGGGCCTTGTTATGCTGCTTAGGTTGAATTCAAACTCTTAGCCTCAAAACACCCTCCCACCTCAGCCTCTTAAGTAGCTGGAACTATAGGCATGTGTCACCATAGCCAGCGTATCTTTCTTCATTAAAAAAATTGGATCGTGTGTGTGTGTGTGTGTGTGTGTGTGTGTGTGTGTGTGTGTGTGTGTGTGTGTGTCTGCTGTTGAACTGTGTGTGTTCCTGATATTTTTTTTTATTTTTTTAACTGATCAGTTATTTAGTTGCTAAATATTTTCTTCCATTCTGTAAAGTGTCTTTTCTTTTTGTTGATTGCTTTCTTTGCTGTGCAGAAGCCTTTTAAATTTGCTGTTTTCCCATGATCTATTTATGCTTGTTTTGCCTGAATTTCTAGTGTCATATAAAAAAAAAATTACCAAGACCAAAGTCAAAGACCTTTGGCCCTGTTTTCTGGGGAAGTTTTATAATTCCACATCTTACATCTAAGTTTTTAATTCATTTCAAGTTAGTGTGTGTGTGTGTGTGTGTGTGTGTGTGTGTGTGTGTGTGTGTGTGTGGTATAAGACAAGGAGATCTGAGTCCAAATTCATTGTTTTCATTCAGTTTTTCCAATATGATCTACTGAAAAGATTTTCTTTTATCTGCTGTGTATACTCAATAACTTTTTTAAAGATTAGATAAGCATTTAGGGTTCTGAAAAGGAATTGGTTGTCAGTTCCAGTTTCCATAAGGGTGTCTCCTGTGTTTTCTAAGTTTCTTACAGTTTGAGGTTTTATGTTTAGATCTTTGATCCATTTAGAGTTATTTTTTGTGTGTGGTGATAGATAGGGGTCCTGTTTCAGTCTTCTGCATGTGATCAGCCAGTTTTCCCAGCATCATTTACTGAATAGGTTCTCCTCTCCCCAGTGGTTGTTGTTGGAGGCTTTGTCAAAGATGAGTTGGTTGAGAAATTGAGACTTTGCTTCTGGAATCTCTATCCTGTTCCATTGGAATATGGGCCTGTTCTTGTACCAATACCAGGCTGTTTTGATTACCATAGCCTTATAGTAAAGTTTGAACTCTGGAAGTGTGATAACCTCCTGCTTTGTTTCTCTTGCTAAGGATTGTTTTGGCTATTCATGGTCATTTATGTTTCCATATGACTTTCTGTATTGTCATTTCCGGGTCCAAGAAGAATAATGTTGGTAACTTAATGGGTATTGCATTGAACCTGTAGATTGCCTTTGGTAGGATGGACAGTTTAACAATGTTGATTCTTCCTACTCATGAGCATGGAATATTTTTCCATTGTTTGTGTCTTCTTGGATTTCTTTGAGCAGTGTTTTGTAGTTCTCATTGTAAAGATCTTTCACTTCTCTGGTTAGGAAGATGCTGAGGTATTTCATTTTTTGTGTGGCTATTATGAATGCAGTTGTACTTTTAATTTGAGTCTCTGCCTGCTTATTGTTGGTGTACAGGAATTCAACTGTTTTTGCACATTGGGACCTCATCAAACTAAATAACTTCTGCAAAGCAAAAGAAACAACCAAGAGAGCAGGGAAACAGTCCACAGAATGTGAAAAAATATTTGCCAACTGTATGTCTGACAAAGACCTAACATCTAGGATCTACAAGGAGCTCAAACATGCTGAAAGGAAAAAAACAAACAGCCCCATTAAATAGTGGGCAAAAGATGTGAATAGACACTTCTCAAAAGAAGATATACGGGCAGCCAACAGACATATGAAAAACTGCTCACTAATCATCAGAGAAATGCAAATCAAAACCACATTGAGATACCACCTAACCCCAGTATGAATGGCCATCATTAATAAAACAAACAACAACAGTTGCTGGTGAGGATGAGGAGAAAAAGGAGTCTTTCCACACTGCTGGTGGGAATGCAAATGAGTGCAAACTCTTTGGAAGACAGTGTGGTAATTTCTGGAAGAACTAGATATTGACCTTCCATATGACCCAGCAATTTGCCTCTTGGAAATATATCTGGAGGAACTCAAATCATTCTACAAAAAATATACCTGCACACGTATGTTTGTTGCAGCTCTATTCACAATAACAAAAACATGGAACCAACCCTGTTGCCCATTGAAGCCAGACTGGATTAAAAAAAAAAATGTGGTACATATACACAATGGAATATTATGCAGCCATAAAGAAGGACAAAAATATGGACTTTGCAACAACTTGGATAGATTTAGAGTCGATCATACTCAGTGATCTATATCACAGAAACAAAGAACAGAGTACCATATGTTCTCACTCATAAGTAGACCTTAAACAATTATCATACTATAAGAAAGGGATTGGCAGTAGTGGGAAACTGCTAGGGGAGGGAGGGGCATACTCCATCAACAAGGGTACTTGCATAATCAACGTTTGTATACCTAATGCTGAATTGTACCCCACATCTTTATAATAAATTTTTTTTAAAACTTAAAATATTAAATAAAAAATAGAGATTAGATAAGCATATATGCTGGAGTTTATTCTATTTCACTGATATAAGAAGGCACCTCCCCAAGTTTTTTTGGGGGGAAAGGTGGGTCTTTTGTAGTACAGACTTTCTTTACTAGGTAAGTGTTTTAGGAACCCACTGGCATCTGTATACCAGCTAATGTAGTGAGATGCTGCATTTGAATTCAGTGATTTTTTTTTTTTTAAGATTCTTTCTGTGTTTGCTCATTTCATGGTGGGTGATTTACATGAACAACCTTCCCACATCATGCTGAGTATTCATCAGTTTTTGCTCAAAAATGGCAAGACCCCCAAGCTCCACCTTCCCTATTCACCCAATGTCACCCTGAGCAATTTTTTTTTCCAGGATGAAAAATAATCCTCAAAGGGAAACATTTTGCTGATGTAGAAGAGGTGAAACAAAACACAGCAGAAGTACTAAAAGGCATCAAAATGAATGAGTTCAAAAACTGTTTTGAGTAGTTGAAAAGCATCTTGATGGGTGAATTGTATCAAATGAGAGTACTCCGAAGGGGACTGAAGTTTAAACATGTAAATCTAAAAACACAATTTTTTATAAATAAATTCCTTTTGTTTTTTGCAGTCACGCGTGTGCACACACACACGTGTGTGTGTGTGTGTGTGTGTGTGTGTGTGTGTGTGTGTGTGTGTGTGTGTACCACCCATACTGTTTTGGCTACTATAGCATTATAATGTAGTTGGAAGCCAGGGAGTATTATGCTTCCAGTTTTATTCTTCTTTCTCAAAATCATTTTGGTTAATGGGTGACTTTTATTGTTCCATATAAATTTTGCAACTTTTTTTCTAAAAAAAAAAAAGTTTTTCTGTGAAAAATATGCCATTAAATTTTTGATAGGGATGACATTAAATCTGTAAATCACTCTAGGGAGGATAGCTATTTCAACAATATTATTTCAATTCATTTATTGGTGTCTTTCTTAATTTTTTATCAATATTTTATAGTTTTCAGTGTACAGATCTTTCACCTTCTTGACTAAATTTATTTGTATTTTATTCTTCTTGATGCTATTGTAAATGGGATTGTTTTCTTAGCTTTTTTAATAGTTTGTCATTTGTGTATAGATACACACAAATATGTATATTGTCTATAGATATACACAAATTGTGATTTTGGGATGTTTATTTTTTATTCTACAAACGTGTTAAATTTTAAAATTAGTTCTGAGAGTTTTTTGGTGGAGTTATGGTTTTCAATATATAAGGTTGTGTCATCTGCAAATAAAGATAATTTAACTTCTTCCTTTGTAATTTGTATAGTTTTATTTCTTTTACTTGTCTAATTGCTCTTGCTAGTACCTCTGGTACTATATTGAATACAAGTGTTGAGAGTGGGTACCTTTATCTTATTTCTGATGTTAGAGGAAAAGATTTCAATTTTCATTAGTGAGCATGATGTTAGATAGGAGTCTGTCATATAGAGTCTTTATAATATTGAGTTACATTTCTTCTATGCCTAATTTGTTTAGCACTTATATCAGGAACACATGTTAAATTTTCTCAAATACTTTTTCTGAGTCTTTTGAATGATAATATGTTTTTCCTTCATTCTGTTCATTGTTGTATCATATTTACTGACTTACCTATAAATTCCATTTGATTATAGTTTATAATCATTTTTTGGGATGTGTGCTATTACATTCGGGATTCTAGTATCTTGTTAAGGATTTTTGCACCTGTATTTATCAGGGATACTGGCCTGTATGTTTCTATTCTTGTAGCATCCTTAACTAACTTTGGTTTCAGGTAATGCTGGCTTTATAAGAAGAATTTGGAAGTATTCACTCTTCTTCAATTTTTTTGGAATTTTGAGGATTGGTATTATTCTTTAAACATTTGGTTGAATATACCTGTGAAGCCATCTGATTTAGAGATTTTCTTTGTTGAAAGATTTTAATTACTGGTGTAGTCTCCTTACTCATTATTGGTCTATTCAGATTTTCTATTTCTTCATGACTCAGTCTTGCTGGGTTTCAAGGTATTCATTAATTCTAAATTGTCTTTTTACATGCCAGTTTGTTGGCATATTGTTCCCAGTGATCTCTTATTATCCCTTTTCTTTCTTTTTTTGATTCATTACATAAATTTATTTCAATAAGCAAGTCAATAATTGCCAATACTAAAATCCTTTTAATTTTTATTACCAACATCTAAAGTTTTATAAACAGAGGGTGGAACTCACAATAAAAACATTCTTTACTCTTTTTTAGTTTAATCCTCATAGCACATTCTGTTTTAATGATATATTGAGGGATAAAATACATGAAATGTTTTCTAGTATCAACTGAGATCTAAAATATATAAAATATATGATAAATATTTGCCGCTTTTTTCTAATGCGTGCATTTAAAAATATAGTTTTATTTTATTTTATTATATTTTTAAAATGTGGGGTACAATTCAGGGTTAGGTATACAAATGTTCATTATGCAGGTACCCTTGTTGATGAGGTATGCCCCACCTCCCCTGGCAGTTTCCCACTACTGCCAATCCCTTTCTTATAGTATTATGATAATTGTTCAAGGTCCCCTCATGAATGAGAACATATGGTACTCTGTTCTTTGTTTATGTGATAGATCACTGAGTATGATAGACTCTAAACCCATCCAAGTTGCTGCAAAGTCCATATGTTTGTCCTTCATGGCTGCATAATATTCCATTGCGTATATATACCATATTTTTTTATCCAGTCTAACTTCTATGGGCAACAGGGTTGGTCCCATGTTTTTGCTATTGTGAATAGAACTGCAACAAACATGCATGTGCAGATATCTTTTTTTGTAGAATGATTTGAGATCTTCCATGTATAATACCAATAGGGGAATTGCTGGGTCACATGGAAGGTTAATTTGTAGTTCTTTCAAAAATCGCCAAACTGTCTTCCAAAGAGATTGCACTTGGTTGCATTCCCAACAGCAGGATAGAAACATTCCTTTTTCTCCACATTCTAACCAGCATCTGTTGTTTGTTTTATTAATGATGGCCACTCTTAGTGGGATTAGGTGATATCTCAATGTGTTTTCATTTGCATTTCTCTGATGATGAGTGAGGCTGAGCATTTTTTCATGTGTCTGTTGGCTGCCCATATATCTTCTTTTGAGAAGTGTCTATGTCTTTTGCTCATTTTTTAATGGGGCTGTTTGTTTTTTTCTTTTGGTGCATTTGAGTTCCTTGTAGATCCTAGATTTTAGTTCTTTGTCAGATATACAGTTGGCAAATTTTTTTTTCCATTCTTTGGACTGTGTCCCTGCTCTCTTGATGGTTTCTTTGGCTTTGCTGAAGCTCGTCAGTTTGATGAGGTCCCACTTATCAATATTATTACTTATGGTATGAGCACTTAGGGTTTTGACCAGGAATTGGTTGCCAGTTCCATTTTCCATAGGGGTGTCTTCTGCATTTTCTAAG
Organism: Carlito syrichta; assembly: GCF_000164805.1. Lineage (NCBI taxonomy): Eukaryota > Metazoa > Chordata > Mammalia > Primates > Tarsiidae > Carlito > Carlito syrichta. The sequence continues at coordinate 1,207,819 of NW_007255712.1, forward strand.
TTTCTCATAGTATGATGTTTTACATTTAGTTCTTTGAGCTATTTAGAATTAATTTTTGTGTATGGTGATAGGTAGGAGCCCTGGTTTATCCTTTTTATTTCTTTGGAATCAGTTGCAATATCTCCTCTTTATTTATTGTTTTATGTATTTGAGTACTCTCTTTTTGTCTTTGATTAGTTTATCTAGAGTGCTGCCCCTTTTATAATTTTTTTTTAAAAGTCTCTTAGCTTTGGATATCTTTCCTATTGTCTTTGTAATCAATGATTTATTTATTTATGCTCTAATCTTTATTATTTTCTTCCTTCTGCTGACTTTAAGCTTAGTTCCTCTTTACCTAGACTCTCAAAAAATAAATAAAATCAGAGAGTTGGGATGGAAAGGAATGTGATTATCCTGCACTCCAAGAGTTAATTTGTCTATGTAATGTTTTCAGGTGTGAAAGATTAAAAAGGAAGCAAAGCTGCTTGGCTACTGCATTAGTCAGAGTTCTCCAAAGAAACAGAATCAATAAGAGACATACATAAAAAGGCCTACTATAAGATATTGACACCTCTGATTATGGAGACTGACAATTACCCAGATCTGGTAGGTTAGCCCAGCAAACCGGAAACTAAAAAAAGCCCATGCTTTATTTCCAGTTTGAATTCAATGGCCAGAGAAGCAGAAAAATTGATGGAATATTTTTGGTCTAAAGGCTAGCAGCCTTCAGACCCTGGAAGATCCAATGTTTTAGATTGACTTTGAAGTCATAAAACTTCGAGGTAATTAGGCAAGAAGAACTTTCTTTTACTCAGAGTTGAGGAATGAAAAAGGAAAGAAGGATTAGCCTTTTTGGATTTTCAGGCTTGTAGTTGACTAGATGAGATCCACCGACAACAGGGTGGGTATTCTGCTTTACTGAGTTCACTGATTTAAATGTTAATCTCGTCCAATAACACCTTCATAGAAATACTGAAAGTAATGTATGATCAAATTTCTGGGCACTCCCTGGCCCAATCATGTTGATAGATGAAATTAAGCATCACAGTTACAAATGTGGTTCTAATGATTGAGAAGAAATTTTGAGTAAATAATAAAAAAAGCACTTTATATATATATTTACAGCATTGATGTTCAAATTTTGCCAAAGCAAGGTCTGAAAACAAAGATCACTATTTTATCGACTCCTCTAATATATTAATACTATTTAGGAAATGTCTGCTCTTTTTTGTGAAAGTCCTTTGCAAAGTCTTGCTTTTTATCTTAGTCTTTTGGAAAAAGATTATGAGATTGAGCAATGAAAATATTTTATTTTTATATCCTTTATTTCTGTCTTGTTGCACAGTATCCTATACATAGTAATCTATCAATACATACTTGGTGAGTAGATGAAAAAAATAATTATAACTAAACACTCATGTACAGAGAATAAAGAAACAGGTAAAATAATAAAAGCAAGACATTTATTTTCCTTACAGCAGAAGAGAGTACTACTTTACCCTACCCCTTACAGCAGGTGAGGGTACTCCTCCAAGCAGGAGAGACAGTACCCCAAAACACAGTCAGCATTTAATAGTAAAATAATAAACTAGTAGAGTTATAAATGCTTTAAAATCAACTTTCACCTTTATTCTGGAATAGACCTGTAATAGTACATGGCACTTGTATATGTCAAACCTACTGTTTCTGTTTAAACTTCCCCTTGGTAAGCACGTACACTACTTTAAAAAAAATATCTCTTTGAAGACACGTTACTCACAATCCTGACACAAAAAATATAACCAGGGTGGAAAATATAAAAGCTCTTGTTTCAGAAGCTTTCAAAAACACTCACAGACTGAAGTGCATTGCATAGTTCATGCTACTCAAAGATACAGGTCATTCAGGGGTTACTCTTGCATGGTGTGGAACTTTGAATCAACATCAATTTCATATGAATAATACCAGCGTAAGAATGTTATGTGCTTATAGATAAAATAATTGAGAAAAATAAAACTAAACTAATAAGACCACAGAAAAAGTGACAGGAGCTAAAACAAATATATATTTGATAACCTTTTTGCAAAACCTAGCAGCAAAATAAAAACATTCACATAACACAGGGGCAAGAAAACAAACTACTGTTTATATATGTTCAAAGTTGTCTTTTCTTTCAAAGCAGTATTTTGAAGTGTACATTTTCTTTCTACTTCTAGCAGTTCACAAGAGAATATCAATTGTTAAAGTTTAAACAATATTTGAAAACTTTTTATTTACTGATCAGAAAAAATATATACCACAAGAAATCTCCATAAAGTAGAGATAAAAGTAAATTTGTTTAACAATTACTCTAAAAATACTACTAATTATTTTAGCTTATTCTCTTAGTCAATTTTCTACTGCTATAATATAATACCACAGATTGTGTAATTTCTAATAAATAGTGTTGTATTGACTCACAGTTCTAGAGATGGGAAGTTCACAATTGAAGAGTCACAATCTGGCATCTTGCTGTGTCATCCATGGTGGCAGGGAAAAGAGGGCAAGAAAGACAAAAAAAGTATAACATTTTCTTTTATAAGAAGCCCACTCCCACCGGGCTTGGTGGCCCAACCTGTAATACCGCGCCTTGGGAGGCCGAGGTGAGTGGATTACATGAGACCACGGGTTTGAGACCCGCTTGGGCAACTTGGCAAGACCCCATCTCTACAATAAATCAAAAAAATTAGCCAGGAGTGGTAGCTGTATTTCCAGCTACTTGGATGACTGAGGTGGAAGGATAGTTGGAGCCCAGCAGGTCGAGACGGTGGTGGCTGGGAGCGGCCACTGCACTCCAGTCTGAGTGACAGAGTGAGACTCCAACTCAAAAAATAAAAATTAAAATAAATAAATAAATAAATAAGAAACCCACACCCATGATAACAAGTTTACTCCTGCAATAACAGCATTTGTTTATTCTATGAAGGTGACGCCTGCATGAGCCACACCTCCCATTACTGTCACATTGAGTACCAAGTTTCTCACATATTGATTTTGAGTTATTTGACATCTGTATTCATTTGTTGTTGTTAGATTAATAATTAAGGAAATATTTTTTGTTCTTCTTATATTACTTTACAAAAATGCTACTTAATTTGGCACATTAAATGTAATATTTAAACATGATGAAGCATTGCAAATACAGTATTTATATTTTGTTTCTGAAAATGTTTGAGAAGTCATTGATTAAGTTTAGCTGAATTCAGTTTGAGTAAAACATTCAGATCATAGTATTCCTTCACTGTGTATATCCTTCTCACGTGCAAACTACACTTACTCCAACCCAAACTCTTAACTTGTTTTACCACCAACTTAAAGGATCATGGTCTAGAGCCTCATTTAGATCACATATGGGTGAGAGACTCAAGGCACATTTCATCTTTAGGCAAATCCCTTCCAGTCACAAGTTTGTAAACTCAAGTTACCTGCATTTAAAATACAGTAGTGGAACAGGCTTAGGATAGATATTTCCATTCCAAAAGTGAGAAATGGATAAGAAGAAAGGGGTAACTGGTCCCCAATTGTCCAAAACAAAATGTGGCAAATAGCACTGTCTATAACTCCATATTTTAGCTTTCAGAAAAACTCGGGCAGATTTTAGGCTTCCAAGGCCTTTTGCACAGCCTCACCTCTGTGACTTTACTAGGTTCAAACCACATGACAGTTCTCATAGGAGGGAGTCTTGTGCCCGTAGTTCTCCCAGGCTGGTGTATTACCCTAGTGGCCTTACATTTCTGTAGCTTAGGGAATGACTCCTTGCCCATGACTGTACATGGCATCACCCTAGTGAAGACTCCTTGCAATAACTCCAGTCATAAAGTTTTTTTAGTGGGAACTCAGTGTAGTGACTTTGCCCTGCAACAAGTGTCTTCCTGGGCCTCTATGTTGTTCATGACAGCATTTGAAATTTAAGTGGAGGCCATCATGTTCTCAACCTCATTCACTCTGCACACCTTCAGATTTTGCACCACATTGATGCTGTCAAGGATGACTGTTGTGGCCAGAGCCACATCTGGGCCCACTGGAGCCTGGACTGGGGAGACCAACGAATACTGCACCAGAATGAAGGGAGGCTGGGAAGTTCAAAATCAATAGACCATCATGTTTAATGACTGATAAGAAACCAATCTCTATTCCAAGGTGGTGGTTTGAATGCTGCATTTTCACATGATTGAAGTGAAAAAGCAAAAGCCCTCGACCTAATCAGTTCTCAGAGGTACCACTTTGTAATACTGTTACAATGGCAGTTAAATCTCAATATGAGTTTTGGAAGAGACAAAACTTTAAACCATAGTGGGTTATTTGACATCCGTATTCATTTGTTGTTGTTAGGTTAATAATTAAGGAAATATTTTTTGTTCTTCTTATATTACTTTACAAAAATGCTACTTAATTTGGCACATTAAATATAATATTTAAACATGATGAAGCATTGCAAATACAGTATTTATATTTTGTTTCTTAAAATATTTGAGAAGTCATTGATTAAGTTCAACTGAATTCAGTAATCTGGACACCTCTAACAGATTAATTTAGTCTGAAATAATTAATTCCTTGAATATGTTTTGATCAACATTTAGAAGTTCTAATTTTCAAATGTATTCAGCAACCATCTTTTTATGTCTCAACTTTCCAATTAGCAGCTGGAAGAAGTCTAAAAAAAGATTGAAAGTTCTTCAACTTTTTAAAAATCAACAGAAGCATTTCCATATGGCTAAGAAAAATCTCTTTCTTTGTCTTTTTGCTTGCTTGTTTTTTTTTTGTGACCAAAAAAAAGCAGATTATAAAAAATGAAGGGAAACGAGAAAAAAAGGAGGTGATGAAGGGTTGAAAGGATAAATAAGGATAAATATGTGACCTTAAGCTAATATTCCCCCTCCTATAGTAAAACACCTTATAGCTACTACCTAAACTGCCTCTTTTATTCTGAACGTTTATAGATTCAATTTGGCTTTAATAAGGACTTAACAGAATACAACTTTCTATGTAGTTACTCTAGAGATGCACTCTATTATTAAGTATCTTCAAGCACAAGAATATTAAAGCATTTATTTTAAAAACTAACTATTCTGAGAAGATAGTGGAGTAGGAAGCACCAGAAATCTGTCTTTCCACCGAGAGAAAAAAAAATTGTACTGGTATAATCTGTGTAAGGTAATTATTTTGGAACTCGGGTGTCTCTTGAAGACTTTAAAATTTCAGGGGAAGTCTTGGAGAGTAAATTGAAGTAAACTTCTGTCAATATAAGCTCTTAGCACAGCACCAACTACTTATTCCTCATTCTTTGGTTCTATGGCAGGTAGTTGTATTCATGTTTTTGAAGCAATTTGCACACAGTTGTGAGAACCAGGGAAAAGGTGGGGGCAAAACCAAATTATGTTCTCAAAATATTGGAGACCTGTCCTTTGATCATGGATGGTAGCTTCTAATCATATAGGTGTAGAAAAAGAGACAATGGCCATTGTTGGTATACCCCCAACCCTTGGTTGCAAGCCCTTTCCTCTCTGGCTAAAGAGGTGTCCACGTTTCTCCCTCTTCATTTTTAGCTTCTTCCCCTTCTGAGAGTCAGACATTGAAATCAAAGACATTCAAAAGCAACCTCATATATAAGTGAAATCAGAAAGTCATCACACATTCCCAAGTAGACAACACAGGCTAAAAAACAAAACAAAGTAAAACAAACAAAAAACTAAAAAGACCTTAACTTTATATCTCAGGTAATGCTTGAAACAGAGAAAACCTAAGCCAAGCATCAAACCAAAACCAAAGCAAAAAATAGCAGATCCTAGGGAAGAGAACAAAAATCTAATTTCCATAATAATAACATTATCAGATTAAAATATGTATTTGTCCAACAAAGAAAAAAGAAAGTGTAGTCCATTTATTTAGCATACAAAAAATTATAACCCACTTAAAGGAAAAACATAAAAAACAGAACGTAATCCTGGAAAAGAACTATTGGTGGTTCTACTAGACAACAACTTTAGAACAACTGTCTTAAAGAAGATCAATGTACTAAAGTAAGATAGGTAGAAAGCCAAGAGAGTTGTAAAGATATAGAAAATCTGAAAAAAAGCCAAAAATATATTCTGAAACTGAAAAGCACAATATCTAAAATTAAAAATGTACTAGAGAAATCAAAAAGCAGTTTTGAGCAAGCAGAAAAAAGATTTAGCAAACTTGAAGAGAATACTATATGAATCATCAAATCTGAGAACACAAAGAAGATTGAAGATAAATGAATATAACTTAAAGAACCAGTGGGACATCAACAAGCAGGCCAACCTGTGCATTGTGGGAGTCCTAGAATTAGAAGCAACAGAGAAAATTGGACAGATAAATATTTGAAGAAATAATGTTCGAAGTTTAATAAAATATATGATTATAAAATAAACTAAGACAAACTCCAAGTAGAATGAACTCTGAGAAGCATACTGAGACATTATCAGAATTTAGAGATCAGCAGGTAGTGGACTAGCATATTCAAAGTGCTAGAAGGACAAAAAGGTATTTCCAAAGAATTCCATATCTGGAAAACTGTCCTTCATAAGAGAGAAAGGTATTAAGACATTTTCAGTTAAACAAATGCTGAAGAAGTTCATCTTTACAAGTGCCCTGCAAGAAATGTTAAAGGGAGTCCTTTAGGTTGAAATGAAAAACACAAGACATCAACTTGAAATCACATGAGATAAAGATCTAGTGAAAGTAAATACAGGGACAATTATAGTAATATTGTAACAATGACAGAAAAGTTCAATTATTACAACGTAAGAGTCTAATACATTTCAAAAAATAATTATTCATCTAAAAGTTATTATTAAAAAATTAATGCATTAAAAGTTAACAGTTTATATTTTTGGACATACCATATGTAAACATATAACTTTGTTATATCAACAACTAAAAAAGATGGAACAGAACTGTTAAAAAGGCAGAGTTTTTGTATGCTATTGAATTTAATCTGGTATAAATTCAAACTGGGATGAATTCAGGAAGTTAAATGTAATCTCCATGGCAACCACAAAAAATATAACAATAATATACATGCAAAAAAAAAAGAAAAGAAGAAAATGGTTAAAAGGTTCCATTACAAGTCAAAATCAAAACCAAAAAGAACGTAAAATAAATTTGCAATGAAAAAAATTGAGATGCTATAAGGCATATAGAAAGCCAATACTGAAACAAAATAGTTGAGTACCTATTGCTAGTAATTACTTTAAGTATAAATGGACTAAATTATTTAATAAAAAGTCACAGATTGGTAAAATGAATTTTAAAAATACTAGTTATATATATATGTTTATACTAGAGACTCACTTTAGTTCCAAAGACACAAAATAGATTTAAAGTAAAAGATTAAAAAATATTTTCTGTAAATAGTAAACAAAATAAACAGGGTGGCTATGTTAATATCAGATAAATTGACTGTAAATCAAAGAAAGCTTATTATAAGGGACAAAAAAGTATACTCATTATTAGGTTCAATGCTGCAATATGATATAATAATCACAAATATTTTTGTACATCATAACAGATTATATAAAGTATATGTGACAGAATTAAAGGAAAAAATATGCGGTTTGACAATGAGGTTTGTGAACTCATTCTAGAAAAAGTGCTGCATGTCTAATTACTGAATATCACTAAGGTCACCTTTGAAATACTCCCCTTGGGAAGCTATGCACTGGTGCCAAGGTCTAGTCCACCTGTCAAAGCAACTTTGGAACTCTTTTTCTGGAATGGCCACCAAAGGTATCATTGTGAGAATGCGAGAGGTTGAATTAAACTAACGAACAAACATTAAATTTATTGCTAAACTTGGCAAGAGTGAAAGTGAAATCAGGGACATCTTAGTTCAATTTTATGGGGATAATGCCATGAAGAAAATATTATACAAAAGTACTAAATGGTTTTCTGAGGGGAGGGAATAGATCACTGATGAAGAGTGGTCAGGACATCCAATGACAAGCAGAACTGATGAAACATTGCAAAAACTTGTCAAATTGTGCATCAAAATTGTCTACTGACCATGAGAAGCATAGCAGATCAAATAAGCTTTTATAGAAAAGCAGTTAGGGGTGGCAACCTCCTCGGGTTGCTTCCCATTGTGGGAGCTTTTCTGTTCTCTCAATACATCCTGCTTTCTCACTATCGTAATGAATAAACAAATAAATAAATAAAAGCAGTTAGGAAAATCTTAACTGAAAATTTTGGCATGAGAAAGATGTGTGCAAAAATGGTCTCAAAGCAGTTCTTGTATCACAACAATGCCCCACCTCACACCATACTGTCTGTGAGGGAGTTTTTAGCCAGTTAAAAAAAATAACTGCATTGGAACACCCTCCCTACTCACCTGATCTGGTCCCCAGTGACTTTTTTCTTTAACCAAAGATAAAGGAAATATTGAAAAGAAGACATTTTGATAAGTCCAGGACATCAAGTATAATATGAGGACAGCTCAAATGACCATTCCAGAAAAGGAATTCCAAAATTATTTGATGGGTTGACTAGGCACTGGTGTTGGTGCATAGCTTTCCTCCCAAGGGGAGTAGTTTGAAGGTGACCATAGTGATATTCAGCAATGAGGAATGTAGCACTTTTTCTGGGATGAATTCAATAACTTAGCTGACAGATTTCATAGATAGTTCTACAATAACTACAGGAGACTGCAATACTCTTCTCTTAATAATGGATAGAACAGACAGAAGATACATGAGGAAACAGAAGACCTGTATATGTCCAAGAGGCAAATATAGAACATTCTACTCACCAATAACATACACATTTTTCTTAAGTGCACAGGGGACATTTCCAAGAAAGATCATATCTTGGGCAAAAAAATGTAAATTTCATTCAATTTAGAAATAGACACGATGCAAATTATCTTCCCTACCATCATGAGATACAGTTAAAAATCAATAAAGGAAAAAAACCTGAAAAAGTCACATATTTGTGGAAATTAAATAACCTATTTATAAATAAAAAATGTACCCAAGAAGAAATCACAAGTAAAATTAGAAAACATTTAGAGACAAATGAAAACAAAACACACTATGCCAATACTTGTGGGACACATTGAAAGGAATGGTAAGGGAAGAACAAAGTAGTAGGGTACTAAGTTAATACACCAAAATCTGTAGTATTTCTATGCACCAGTAATAAACACACTAACAAAATATTAAAATGATTCAACTTATAATAAAATTAAAAAGAATAAAATACTTAGAAATTAACATAGCCAAGGAGGTAAAGCCTAGAACAATAAAAAATGCAAAACATTTATGAGAGTAATTAAAGAAGGTTTTCTATATTCATAGAAAACTTAATAATATTAAGATATCATTATTATCCAAAGCAATACAAAAGTAATACATTCTTCATCAAAATCACAACGATATTTTCTGCAAAAATAGAAAATCTTATCCTAATGTTCATATAGAATTTCTATGACCCCCAAATAGTCAAAATAAATATGGAAAAAAGTATAAAACTAGAAGACTCACATATCCTGTTTTCAAAACTTACTACAAAGCAACAGTAATTAAAACATAAAGACTAACTATAAAGACAAAAATATAGACCAATGGAATAAAAAGTCCAAAAACAAACCTTTGGATATATGCTCAAATGGCTTTTGACAAGTATGTCAAGATCATTCAATAAAGAATAGACAATATTTTCATCATGTTGCACTAGGAAGTTGCATATCTATGAGCAAAAGAATGAAGTTGAATTCTTATTTAACACTATATACAAAAAGTGAATCCTGAAATTGCAAAACTCTTAGAAGTAAACATAGGGTAAACGCTTTAGGATGATGGATTTGGCAATAATTTTTTGGTTATGACACCAAAGGAGCAACAAAAGCAAAAAAATAGATAAAGTAGACTTCATAAAATGTTTTAAAAATTATGAGTAAAAGATAACTCGCAGAATGGAAGAACATTTATCTAATTACTTATATGATAAGGAATTATTATCTAGAATACATAAATATCCAACAATAACAAAAGAAAAATCTGATTCAAATGGGTAAAGGACTTCATGGAGAACATTTCTCAGGTAGCCAGTAAGCACAGGAAAAACTGCTTAACATTACTAATCGTTAGAGAAATGCAAATCAAAACTATAGTAAGATACAACCTCTTACCCATTAATGGCTACTATCAAAAATCCAGGAAATAGCAAGTGTTGACTAGGGTGTGGAGAAACTGAAATTCTTGTGAACTGTTACTGAGAATGCAAAATGATACAGCTTCTGTGGAAAACAATATGACATTCCTTAACAAAATCAAAAATAGAATTACCACAGAATTCAGCATTTCTATTTCTGGACATATACACACAAAAATTGAAAGCAGAATCTCAAGAAGACATTTGTATGTCCACGTGTATATCGATATTATTCACAACAGCTAAAATGTGAAAACTGCTAAGTGTCTGAGATATATGGACATAAAGGATAGAAACATTCAAACCAAACATTTTTCTTATGTGTTATGTGCTTATAGCCTCCTAAACTAACATAGAGGTAAAGATCAATCCTTTTTTAACAGGTGTTTTTTATCAAAGTTCTCATATCATTCATATGCTGAGGTCTTTCTGGTAAAAGTTGTTTTTTATCCACTGCTTTTTTTTTTTTTTAATTTGAGTTTAGGCAGCTTAGGTTTGATTCTGATTAAAAGTGAAACGTGGAGGGTGTGTGCAGGTATGTACAGTATTGTAACATGGTAACATGACAGGTAGCTGCACATTCCTGTTGCTACATTAGGCAGAACTCACCACAGGAAGCCAAGGAAATTCAATTTTAGTTTGCTTTTAGATTTGTTTAGGCAACAGTACTCTTCCTGTGTGCTCAGGAGATTTCTGCTGATAATGGGCCTACCAATTGCCAGAGCATTTAAAAGCCTTTTAAATGGTCTTACATTGACTTTAGGATATCTATTGATGCCTTTCTTAATCACAAGCTCTAAAATGGTAAAATGGTTTTACTGTGTGTTTCTCTCTCTAGTCTGCATTGCCTTTATTCTTTCTTTTCTCAGATCCTCTTTATTTGTGTTTTTTCATAAGTGGTATACAGCTGTATGAGGTACAATATTATATAAAACATTTGAATTTTTCCATTTTATGCAATATTGAGTGGCATAGCATTTGCCTTGATCGTGGAGGGCTGTTTTTCTAGCCTTACTACTGTTTAATGGAAAAGTAAAAGTTCAGTATCTAGAGATTTATAATTTTACTTTGCATTTAACATTGCATTTCTGCTCTAATCCCTGAATTTTCTAGGCTGTCTGATTTTTTAAAGCACTGTATATGAACAATGTAATATGCATCTTAGATTGTACGATAATTACCTGGTAATATCTTTTTTGATTCTTTTCAATCAATGTTTCCTTCCAGCATGTGACTATTGTAGGAATCTGCCTATTAAAATTCAAATTAGGTAACAAGGTGTAAATTGCCTCATGAATGTTTTCCCTCCTCTTTTGCAAATTCTTCATGTTTATAGCTCTCTCAGTTGCTATACTTTCCATGATGCTGAGTTTGTATATAGAATATGAGTATGGTAGTTCTTAAATGAGAGACTTGCACATTTCCATTACATTGCCTTTGAAATAGAAACTCAACTGGTTAGCACTTTAACTAGAGCATAAGAAGTTAATTGGGAGTCCCCCTAAATCCTGAAGACGAGTTTCATGGAGAAGCATAAGTCACTTTTCAGAGTTCTTAATATCACATAATAAGAGAAGTTTTGGATGGATCCAAGGCGGTAATCTCACTGCTGAGGCTTATAGATGTAGCCTGACTAAGTTGCTTATGAAAATGTGGTTTCTCAGGGCTTTGGGCAAATTTGATTTAAGGAAAGAAGCCAAGACATTTTTGATACAGCACTGGAGTGACAGGTTAATATTATTGGGAAAAGAGAGTGGAAATGTACGTTTTTCCATTTCAGTATTTCGATTTTGTCAATAGGATTGGCACTGTAATTATCTCTAGATTAGTCACAGGCCTATATATTTGTTAAAAGTGAATATAAAGTAAACTGTAACTTGACAGGAAATTTGTTTTAAAAGGTATGATGGAAAGAAGGCGAGAAGTTCAAGCTGAGAAAAAGTTAAGCATTTTAAAACTTACCTGCTGAAATAATATTATTTTTTTAAAAAGATGTTGCTGATAAAGACAGCTATAGGGAGTTTCCACTTTGTAAGGATATGGTGAATCAGAGCACTGGGCAGCTTCCCACAGTAAAGATATCACCAGTGTAAAGACATCAGCCCTAGACAATATTCACTCCCTTTCTTCCCAGACACACTCTACCTTCTCGTTGAGCACCTAGACTTGAACTCCTCCTAACACGGGAAAATGAGAAGATGAAAGCATCTGTCAAATGGAACAATATGGACTGGTCTCCTCCTACATTATTCTTAGATTCATTGATCCATTACTTTCCTTATGGATTTATTCCATAAACATCCATGGGTCACATGAAGCGCTTTGGGTGGGTGAGAAATGTTTGCTGTATTTTGCTTTGCTTTCTGCTCTTCAAACTGAATTTTATTTCTTAACAGCAAAAATCCCATTTACAGATTTCAATGGAGAAACTAACACGAACAAAATAAAACTAGGTCAGATAAACAGAGCTTTGACCAAACCAAAAAAAAAGTTATCTTTATAATTTTTGGAATAAAATCAACTATCTTAATTTTTTTCTACACATACATTTTTCTATAAGCTGTTGAATATTTAGGACAAAAGATATTAAAGAGAATGCAATCATTATGAATGCAAAGTACTATGCATAGATAGCTAAGTATAGAAATAAATTAGAAAGTGCTTTCCTTAAGCTATTTGTAATTTACTTATCACAGACACAGATACATAACATTGGAATATAAATACTTTAGGACACACACAAAACCACAATTCTCCTTTTAGGAATATAATCCAAATAAATGATTATGTGCACCTGATGTACCCCTAAAATTATAGATGTTGGTACAGCAATGTTGTGGTTAGCTAATTCTAAAAAAAAAATTTTAATTTTCTACATTAGGAGATAATTGAATAAATAAAGATGTAGCTACAATAAACATTAAAATAAAGCAGTAGAATACTTGTTGGCATGGAGATGCATTCACAATATAATGTTGTGTGACAAATACAGGCCACAGTATATATTATGGCATGATTTTATTTTTAGCAAAGAATATCCATATAGATAAAAGCAAAAACTAGTTCATCTAAATTTTTTGAATTTATAATTATGTCATTATACTCTTTAAAAATGACCTTTGCCTTACTAGACTAAACATGACCTTTGCCATACTAGACTCTGGTGTGGCCATGTTTCCTAGCTTTGGCCCCCTTCCCTACCTTGGGGAGGTGAATCTCCTCTCTCTCTCTAATTTACTTTTTAAATAAACTATATTTTCCAATCTAAAATAAAAATATATACATTTTAAATTGAATTTGTCTTATTAAATCTTTATTTTCAAAATGTGTGGCATAGCCAGAGTAAAACTCTAATCAGGACAAAAGGCAAATAGTGACAGGCAGATTAGATAAAATGATTTGGTATAAATATCTCTTCAATCCTCAGTTTCCACATTTATAAAATGAGGCCCAACCTTCTACACAGCAAAATTACAGTGAAAATTAATTATAATTTATCAGGTACCTCATATTATGCTTGGAACATAGTATTGTAATCACAGTAGTCTCAACAACATGATCATTACTATAGTTTGAATGTCCTCTCCAAAACTCTTATGAAATTTATGGCTATTGTGATGGTATTAAGAGGTGTTAAGTATTTAAGTGGTGATTAGCTCTGCCCTTACAAATGAATTAATGTTGTTATCTCCGGAGTGGATAGTTATTGCAGGAATTTTTTCCCTTTTTCTTTCTATCTTACATGCTTGCTTACCCCTTCAACTTTCTACCATGGGATAACATAGCAAAAGATCCATACCAAATGTGGGTGTCATGCTCTTGGACTTCCCAGTTTTAGAGTCATGAGCCAAATAAATTTATAATATTTATGAATTACCCAATCTCATGTATTCTGTTATAGCAGCAGACAACAGATTAAGACAGTCATCTTCTTTTTCCCCCTTCCTACATAATACATTAAAAAAAACAACAAAAAGAAGTGCTTTTGTATCAACTGTGTTCAGCTTAATGTATGGTATAAACAAAATAATAAATAAGCCCTATAATTGACCTATTTTGGGAAATTTTTCTCTTTTGCCTGCTTATGCACTAGCAGGTACCAAAATATATAACTACCTTCCACCAAATCATTGACTACATATAATTTACTACACATTCTGCCAGATGTTAGAAATAGCAAAGGTAAATCTGCCCTCAAGGCATGTAATGTAAATAATTACAATACAGTGTAAAGTGCAATCATAGAAATAGGTGCAAGATATGAAGACATCACAGAGAAGGGCTTGGTTAATCATCTTTCTAGAAGGTGTGATAAAACAGACTTATCATAAGGTATAACTTTTGAGCTAGATTGGAATGGTTGATTTAATTGATAAGGAAAACAGCAATTTTTGGCCCAAAGGAAGAGCCCAGAATTATCACTTGCCTTTTTAATAATAGCCATTCTAACAGGTATGAGGTGATATATTATAGTGTTTTTTTGTTTGTGTTTTCTTGATAATTGGTGAGTTAAGATATTTGATATATGCCTGTTGGACATTTTTATGTCTTCTCTGGAGAAATGTTCATTTAGGTCTGTTGGTCATTTTCCAATCAAGTCATATGCTTTCTTTCTTTCTTTTCTTTTCTTTTTTTTTTTTTTTTGAGTTGGAGTCTCACTCTGTCTCCTTGACTGGAGTGCAGTGGCTGCTCCCGCTGCAGCCTCGACCTGCTGGGCTCCGGTGATCCTTCCACCGCAGCCTTCCAAATAGCTGGAACTATGGGCACGCACTATCATGCCCGGCTAATTTTTGATTTATTGTAGAGGTGAGGTCTCGCCAAGTTGCCCAGGCGGGTCTCGAACCCATGCGCTCAGGCAATTCACTCACCTCAGCCTCCCAAAGTGCAGGATTACAGGCTGAGCCACCGAGCTTGACTAGGTCATATGCTTTCTTGACATTGAGTTGTTTAAACTTTTTCAAATTAATTTTGCACATTAAGCCCTATCAGATGTATTGTTTGCAAGTATATTTTTCCAATCCATGGATTGTCTTTTTGTTATGATTGTTTCCTTTGCTGTGCAAAAGCATTTTAGTTTGATATAGCCCTGCTTATTTATTTTTGCTTTTGTAGCCTGAGCTTTTAGTGTAGTATTTAAGAAATCACTGTTAAAGCCAATGTTGAAAAACTTTGCTCCTTTGTTTTCTTTATATAGATATATAGGCACATATATTAATATATTTTATATGTTGATATTACTATAAATTACAAGATCGCATACACCTTAATTTCATATTTTTTAAACTATTAGATTTTGTTATAAATTTTATTGTATACATCCTGTTGTAACCTCAGCTCCCTATAATTGCTTCACAATGTTGCATTTCTGTGATTAATGCTAATTGTTTCTAATTGATTGCTTGGCAGCTTTATTAATTCTCATTAACCACGCTAGTGACATATTGTAACCTTATCTTTCTATATTACTCTTGCATTACATTTTATTTTAATGTGGAAAACCAAGTGAAAATCCAATGAATTGCGAAGCATTTCCAAACTCAACCTTCCAGGAAAGAGGCTGATGCACTTCAAAACAATGAACAAACAGAAATCTGAAAATATCCACTTCCCTACAGATGAACTATACATTCAATTTAATGTATGTGTCTCATACCATAGAAGTTTTGACACAGAAACAATAAAGTGCATAAAGAGACAATTTTCTGTCTGCTGCTGTCTCCAAACTCAGTCCTTCCACATTTGCTACAAGCAATTGCATGATTGAACATGTCTTTAGAAACCTTTGGCATTCAAGCATTCCTCTGTGGTACTAAGAAGACTCAAGTCTTGCCCGGGTTAACGGGAAATAGAACTAAGAAGAATCTCTGTTTTTTTTAATGAAAATTTCAAATGCTACCAGGAGCAAGATAAAAAAATATGTAAGACGATGTAAATATTTGTAACATGCAAAGGATAGGAAAAACCACTCTTGTAGGAGACACGCTAAGAAATGAAGATATTTACATAGTGTTGCATTCTCAAGAAAAAATTTTATGACATCTATAAAATAAGAGATAAAAGAGGAATTAGAAAAATTTCAAAATTCACTTAAAAGACAACCAAAGTCACGTGCCACATAGCATCATTTTGATCAATGCTGGGCCACATTTATGAGAAATAATCATAGTGGAGCTCAAAAATTTCTATCATTTTGTGACTTTGTAGTTTTCCTGATGTAATGCAATGCATCTCTCATGTGTTAGTCACGATGCTGGTGTAAATAAACCTACTGTACCAAAACAACCAATTACGTATAGCACAGAATACTTGACAATTATAACAAACAACTATGTACTGGCCTATGTATTTAATATATTATACTTTTTAGAGTATACTGTTTCTATTTATTAACAAAAGTTAGCTGTAAAACAGTCCGACGCAAACTCTTCAGGCCATATTCCAGAAGAAGGCATTGTTATCTTCTTCAATGGGACAGAATGTGGACGTAGAAGACAGTGATATTGATTATTCTGAACCTGGGTAGACCTTGGCTAATGTAGGTGTTTGTGTCTTAGTTTAAACAAAAACATTTAAAAAGTTAAAAAGAAAATAAGTTTGTGCAACTGTACAGTGTGTTTGTGTTTAAGCAAATTGTTATTGTAAAAGAATCAAAAAGTTGTCTAAGGTTAACAAGTTTATAATGTAAAAAATATCCAGAATGCTAAGGTGATGTTTATAAAGTCTACAGTTGTGTGCAGTAATGCAATAGACCTCACATGCACACACCACTCACTCACTGACTCACTCAGAGCACCTTTTAGTTCCACAAAATCTCCATAAATGGTAAATGCCCTATATAGCTACTTTAAAAAATATCTTATACAATATTTATTCAGTACATTTATATGTTTAGATGTTTAAATACACAAATGCCAATACCTACAGTATTCAGTACAATAACATGCTATACAACTTTGTAGCCTAGGAGTAATAGGCTATACCATGTAGCCAAGGTGAGTAGTAAGCTATACCATCCAGTGTGTATAAGTATACTCTATAATATTTGCACTACAAAATTGCCTAACAATGATATATATCCGGGAATGTAGCTCTGTTGTTAAGCAATGTATGACTGTATATCAACATTGCTAGGAGTAAAACTCACAATAAAGAATGTAAAAAAAAGTAAAAAGCAGCTAAAATTGAGTACACTGAAACAAAAAAATACATGAATGAAATCTAAGATGATTTACATGGAAAATAGGTTAGTTACAGGTGTAACTAAAGAGATACATGAAGGAAAAATCAAAAAAGCATTTGAAAATATCAAAGAAACTTTCATTAAAATGAAGGAAAATCAAAACTATGTATTACCAGACTAACCTAAAGAGGCAAAATTATTAAAAATTTCCTACCAAACATATCCTGGTGAAGATATTGGAATTCAAAGATAAAGAAAAGAATCAGACACAAGTATAGGTGAAAACACCCAGATTAACATCAAATACTAAGCCAAAATATTGGCTCACCTTTAACAACTCTAAGTGCATAACATTTTGATGTGGTGATCAGTGTGCCTATTTTGACATGGTTCTTTCACATTTCTCTTTTGATAAAGGGCCATTCAAATTTAACTTAGAAAAAAATTGACTTAATGTTAATTTTATTTTTAAATTGCTTCATAATATTTAGAATAGACATCCTATTTTAATTTAAGTAAGCATTCTATCTTTGACATTGCTTTGTAAGATATGTTTGTGTGGGTATCACTAAAATAGTGAAGTTTTCTCTTCTTGATGTCAACAATGTCAGTGGAATGATGATCATTAATTATAATTTTGTTTTTCAATTCCTCTTATATTTTTATTAGGTTTTCTTCATATATTCTATTGCTTTTTGGTCACATAAAGTTTATTGTCTTAAATGTTTTTATTGGATTGTTGTCCTCTATAATTATATATTATATATAGTTTAATTTGATGCTTATTATCATAAATTCCAAATTTTCATGACATTAAATCTTGACACAAGATTATGCTTTATTTTTACATTTGTCTACTATGTTTTGAACGGCATCTATAATCAACTTTCTTTTTTTTTTTTTTTTTGAGTTGGAGTCTCACTCTGTCGCCCAGACTGGAGTGCAGTGGCCGCTCCCGGCCACCGCAACCTCAACCTGCTGGGTTCTGGCAATCCTTCTGCCTCAGCCTTCCAAGTAGCCGGAATTACAGGCATGTGCTACCACGCCCTGTTGATTTTTTGATTTATTGTAGAGATGAGGTCTCGCTGCCCAGGCGGGTCTTGAACCCGCGGGTTCAGGCAATCCACTCACCTCAACCTCCCAAAGGTGCGGGATTACAGGCTGAGCCACCGAGCCTGGCTCTCACCTAAATTTTTTAAGTCAATTTTTTCATCTGTGTTTTACAAATATCTTTGTAAGTCAACCTTATTTAGGAGTCAGGTAAAGTATAAACTAAAAGCAATCCATGTGGATGGGTAGATAGATATTTATTCAAACAACATAAAAGTATGAAATACAGATATTAAGTGATATTAAAATGTAATAGGAGAACACTTCAGACTTGAAGTGGTTATAAAATATTTAATGAAGAGCTAGGATAAGTTGGATTTTGACTGAATAATAAACTGAATATAGACAGAGGAGTGGAGAAATCATTCTTGCTTTAGAGGAAACATACATGCAAAGGAGAAAGGCACATTTGAACATTGGTTAAAGAGATTATTTTACTAGAAATGTTTACTGTAAATAAAGAGAGGTATTAAGTTTAGACAGGCATTGGGACAAAAAAAATAAATGAAGGTGTACATAAAATAATATGAGGATACTATTTTATAGTGTACATTTTTTGAAAATGTACTTTTTGTCTGGAATTTACTATAGCCTTATCCATTATCTTATCAAATATTTTCAATACTATTGAGCAGAAAATGAGTTCACTATCAATCCATACTAATAAACACTCCATGGATTTGGATGGAAAGAGGAATCTATGTCTTGTACTTGTTGGGAGGTTGTAGCATTTTGTGTGTATAATTACACTATTCCTTCTGGTTTAAAAATATTTTGTTATCTGTCTGTCATTTTCATAGAAAAATTATATAAACGGAAAAGAGAGATTAGGAGTAAATGCTTCAAAGTTGAGTGGAAACCTTTTTTTCTCACTATTGTTATATTTAAAAAATGTGTCACTGTGTTAGTTCTTTTAGTCTTCTCTATATTACTGAAGAAAATGATATAGACATTAATAGTAGTTGTATGCAAATCTGTGGAACAAATGGGGGAGAAAAATATAATTTGACTTCATGAAAAATATGAGAAAATGTTATTTTCTTGCTCTGTCTCATAATAACTTACATCTGATTTGGGAATTATTCATGAAGAAATTACAATTAACTCATTTTTGTACTCCTTCAAAACAGAAAGAAATAGAGAGGAGATTTGATTTGATGCAGTGACTGCTATGTTAATTTAAATTTAAAATTACATGTCAATTTTTTTCCTATGATATTTCATTTATTTTTTTAAATTCAACCTCATTGATCAAATGAGCGAAAACATAGAATATTAAGATTTCTCACTTCATTGATTGTTTTATAAAGATTAGATAAAATTTGAATGGTATAGTATGTTCTTGCTTGAATAAAAACCCTGATTTTAACAGATAGTTGTCTAATTTTTTTTCTTTCAAGGTCTGTTTTCTTTTGTAACTTTCTGCTTACTATTTATATAGTTACAGAAGTGATGTTTTTAAAGTCTCACTCCCCCATATATACAAATTAATATTTTAATTTAAAAATACTTTAGTAATTATGAATCCTAGAATCATTAGTCAAAAGAGAATGAAAAAGAGGAATAGAGAAAAAATAATCAAAAGAAGAAAAAAATAGACTATCAATTGAACTTAACATCAAATAAATACTTATCATTTTCTGATATCAGTGGAACTTTCTCCTTTCTTTTTTTCTTTTTTGAGTTGGAGTCTCACTCTGTTACCCAGACTGGAGTGCTGTGGCCGCTCCACCGCAGCCTTCCAAGTAGCTGGAACTACAGGCGAGCGCTACCACACCCAGCTAATTTTTGATTTATTGTAGAGATGAGGTCTCGCCAAGTTGCCCAGGTGGGTCTCAAACCCACGGGCTCAGGCAATCCACTCACCTCAGCCTCCCAAAGGCGCGGGATTACAGGCTGAGCCACTGAGCCCGGCTAACTTTCTCCTTTCTAAAGATTCTACTTGTGTAAGCCACATAATCATCTGTTTCACTACACATATAGTAGGAATCTGTGAATTGTTTCACGACCCTTAACAAAAACAACATTTTCCAGAGGAAGACAAATCCTGTATGGTCTGTCAGAGATTCTGAAGGGTATTAACTAGGATCATTTTAGCTTCCATAGAATATACCCAATAAAAGCTTGAATTTCCAGCCCTAAGTCTTAATCACACTTTCTCAACTCTCAAATTGTTCTTCTACTAATACCCAATGTTATAAAAAGACAAAAAAGAAAGAAAATGCCAAGGAGATATTTTCTTTTTGTGACCTGTGTTTATGTTATTAGTATCTTTTGTTATGTTTCATTTTTCAAATTTTATGTGAAGTGCTCAGAGTCTTAATTCAACTTCTTTAAAAATCAAACTAGAAAGTATGAGTTTTGATGAAATGTATACGCAAGGGTTTACCTTATATTAAATAATTAATAAAAAACAGTGAATAGAGCATTCAACATTTGATATCTCTTCTGTAGCCTTTGTTTTCCCTATTCCTAAAATCTTTATCATCTCGTTACCTCCTACTCATCTATTCTACAGTTTTTCTATTGACAACTTAGTTAAGTGAGGAACTACTTTACCTAGATTTCCTTTCCTATTGTGTTCCTTGATACAGTTGGTTCAAAGAAAAACTTGTGAAGATTTGAGAAGTGAAAATGAATTAAACACCACTATCTTCTGAATGGTTTTGTGTGATCACACAGATGGCAGAGACTCAGGGATACCAGGTAGTTCACGCTTGTTCTTGGTTTTCCTCCATACTGTGTCCATCTCTTCTACACAAATGCTGACAATCTGGTAACCAACAGTAACCCATGACCAAACCCAAGACAAAAGTTGTACAAAAATAAGCCTGCCTCTCAAATCCTTTAGGAATTTCCCTTCTCAGTCCTTTTGTACAACTTGATTTTCTTGGGTTTTCACATTCCTTTGCAGTCTTTGACTAATTCACCCATGAAAGTACTTAAGGCAGAAGTTAATGACTTGCTGGTCTGATCTAACTCTACTCTTCCAATGTCCAATTCTCCCACCTACTCCCACAACTCTGTAACTGCTAATACCTCTAGTAAATTCCTAATCTCATAATCCTCATAATGACTCTGCTACCCTGTCTAAATCCCAACTGACAAATTATCCTTCAGATTTCAGCTTAAATTAGGACATTTCATAGGGAAATATTTACTCAGTGATTTCCTTCCCTTACATCCTCTGAACTGGGTCAGGTAGTCTCCTAAATAGTCCTAGAGCTCCCAGCATTTTAGTACTTTGCTTCAAAATCTATACTTTTTAATTATATCATCTATCTACTGATCTATCCATGTATACATTTGTATAATTAATATTGGTTTCTAAACAACCAACATTAAAAAAAAAAACATGCTGACAGAAAAATGTCTGATTTGTTTTTCATTATATTTAGCGGTTATCACACTGTCTGATGTGGAACAGGCACTCATGATGCATTGCTAAGTAAATGAATAAACATAGAACTCTATTCCATGCACATTTTATTTTAGAAATATAAAACCCCTTGTAACTTTAGTTCACCACCTATTTAGACAAACACTAAAAAACACGTTAGATTAAAAAATCTTGCACTGTGCTACAGAAACATTGATATGAATGAAGAGTCCCCAAGAAAACATACATCAAGAAAAAGAGGCATACACATTAACACCAAAACTATGATAGTCTGTCATCATCAAAAGTCTGTTTTGTCTACATCTAGACTCTATATTTTACTCCCTTTCTTACATTTAGGTATACATACTTTTAATTGTGCTAAAAGCTAATGGAAATTTTGCTGTTACTCATACTAATCTCCAAGTATCAAAAATGACATTGAAATAACCATCATTCTTCTTTCCTACTCAGTTCTTATTTTGAAATACCATAGATGACCCTTAATTTGATGAATAACACTGTATAATTTACTTAAAGTCACAGTCTATTATCTTATATGCTAAGTAAAATTTACAGTAAATCTCTCCATTTTGCAGGGAATTTATCAAAATGAATTAAGAGATATCTTATTTCATATGCTCCAAGTTAAATTTATTTAAAAACGAAATTAACATCGGCGACTCAGCCTGTAATCCCGTGCCTTGGGAGGTTGAGGTGAGTGGATTGCCTGAGCCCGCGGGTTTGAGACCCGCCTGGGCAGTTTGGCGAGACCTCATCTCTACAATAAATCAAAAAATTAGCTGGGCGTGGTAGCATGCGCTTGTAGTTCCAGCTACTTGGAAGGCTGAGACGGAAGGATCGCCGGAGCTCAGCAGGTCGAGGCTGCGGTGGCCGGGAGCAGCCACTGCACTCCAGTCTGGGTGACAGAGTGAGACTCCAACTCAAAAAAAATAAAATAAAATAAAAACTAAGTTAACTATTTATGCATACTGTTTTCCTGAAATTTTCATTCTATTTAATAAAGAGTGTATCAGAGGTTGAATTATTAAATTTCAACACACTGTAGACTTCTTAGAACTACTTTTGTGTCTTAAAATGTCATGGTGGTGCACACCTGTAGTTCCAGCTGCTTGGGGGGCTGAACCAGGATTATCGCTTGAGCTCAGGAATTGGAGACCACAGTGAGCTATGATCACACAACTGCACTCCATCCTGGGCAGCACCGTGAAAGCTTATCTCTAGAAAAAGAAGTCTGATTTTATTTTCAACTCAATCTTGTCAAAAAAAAAAAAATATATATATATATTTTTTTGTTTCAACTGTTTTAAAGAATATCACATCTCCCATGCTGGATCAGATACTCTCCTACATATATAGCTGATTATAGATATGTAGTCAATCATATAAAAATGGTTCAAATAATTGTAAAAACTTCACTGGCTATCCTGGTGCAGTGGTGGTTCACGTCTGTGGTCTCAGCAACTTAGGAGGCTGAGGAGTTTGAATCTAACCTTGACAACATAGTAAGACGCCATCTCTTAAAAATTAAACAAGCAAATAACCCCACTGCATTGATATAATTATATCTAATAGAAAATAATAACACTTGGAACATGAGATTTTTCTTCAATAGACGATAACGTAACAGATCCACTAGATGTAACTACCTAAACCATTCTACACAACCTCAGAAGTGCCATTCATATAATCTGGGATATGAAAGATGCACTCTGAAGTTCCACAACACATGAGCCTCTAAGGATTTATCCATACCTGTGGACATATCTGATTACATTATTATTATCAGTGAAATATTAAAACATTTTTCTCTCTTGAAATCATATATCAATTTAAACTTGATGAAAAGTCTCTGGGTTGTTGAAAAAACAACATTTACATATCTAAAGAAATGTTCTCAAATGACAGCAATCTAGCCCAATTTCTTCCAAGAATTAAAAAAAAAATTGCATAGTGGATTTATCCATCAGTTAAGACTCATGAAGACAGAACTACTAGCAGTATTTCAAATAGAAAGGGACTGAACACTGGAAATTAGAGGTTTCCATAATTGCCGGAAGGCCTAGAGTAGTGAAGATCAGGGAAGTCCTAGTAGGTTTTACAAAACCAGGAAGAGAGGAGTGGCAGAAAATTGCCACTGATGTTCTTTCCTGACTACAGCACTGGAGTAAAGAGTTCTCAGAAGGACAAAGGAAGTTGCTGGCAAAAGTTCATGGCTGACATCTGCCAAAGTCACGTGTCCTCCCACAGCTGTTGGCTGAAGAATAATTACTTCTGCTTTTCTTCTAATTTCCAAGTAATTTTGAGAGTACCACTCACTGGTGGGCTCTAACTATACTGATAAGAGATGCTGAGAGATTCAGTTTCCAAATTCTAGTGTCCGTCATGCATAAAAAGCCTTAAAAGGGAAGAGGCGCTGTATCTGATATAATGTTTGTTTTTGATAGAGAAATCCTTTTGTATGCATATTACCTGTTCAAACCCCAACCCCCAATTTAGTTTCTCATTCTAATATTCCTTTTTGTCTATTGGTAAAATTAGGCTTTTTTTAAAGGTGGTAAGATTATGCAGTTTTAGTTTTTGACACACATACCTTTTTATTCTTAAATAATAACTAACTTTTCTAATTATTCTCTTGGAGAAAAGTTAGAATACATATAGAAACTTGAAGCAGCATGTGTGAAAAACATCTGAAAAAAATTGAAGTTTCTGGACAGATGTTATAAGAGTCTTGTAGAAAAAGCTATCAGCATTACAATCCCAATTCTAATTTACTTTACATCAGGCATTTAAATTTATTATCCTTAGGCCATATGTTCCAAATGAAGCTTGGTTCTATATTCATGAATCAGTTGACAATGAATAGTTAAGTTCTGCTAATTCAGAAAGGTGAAGTTGAGTGAGCTTATTTAAATGGCAGGATATTTGTAACTACAAATTCTACATACCATCAGAAGACTTCCAAAAAAGACCTGCCATATGTTTTAAACCACGATAGAAATAGTTTAAAAAAAAAAAAAAAAACAACACCCTGCAAATTTTATGCAGCTATACTTGAGAATATCTTAGCATTTCCATTAAAATTCTACTTTGAGAATTCTAAACTTGGCTATAAAATTCATTGTAGACTGAAATTCACCACGTGAAACCTAAAAGACATTAAGTAATAGAATATGTTAAAATAATTAAATGGTTTTAACATTGTATAGGCCTTTAATAACTTAGTAGTAGATTTAAAATTTGACTTATTAAAAAAAATTGTGCCACATGGACTATTGCATTGGTAGTTCACTTATGTCCCAGCATACCAGTCACAATCTCCACGAACATTGCTCTCTGCTGAAAAGAACTAAAGTGTCTACAGGTGAAAAAATTAGGGTTGGGAGGGCAGCACTTCCTGGACTTCCAAAAATCTAAACTCAAAAGTCAAGGATATTATAGATTATCTGGAAAGTAGCTCAAGCATAAATGGGAAGTGATGTGTGTTTATCAACAGATATTTAGAAACTGGATAACAAAATGCTCAAATAAAACCTGAATGCATAAACAGAGACACTTCA
The DNA here is from genome assembly GCF_000164805.1 of Carlito syrichta. Lineage (NCBI taxonomy): Eukaryota > Metazoa > Chordata > Mammalia > Primates > Tarsiidae > Carlito > Carlito syrichta. The sequence continues at coordinate 1,233,239 of NW_007255712.1, forward strand.
GTTTGAAGCAATCGGGAAGGTCATGTAAAGAATGTTCTTTTCATTTGTAATGTAAGGCATGACCCTCTTACCCTACACACCCCACTCAGAGTCAGTATATATTATCAGTTCAGAAAGCTTGCAGGACAGTCCTACTCCTGTCCACAGCATAGTTCCCAGAGCACGACTCTTAGAGGAATGTTGTTTATTCTTTTAAGACTGAATCTGAGTTCTAGAGATAGCACAGAAGAGTGAAGAGCTTCTGCATATTCTGTCAAGGTCATATTGGAATCAGAGAAAGCTGAGTTTGAATCCTGGCTTCTGCTATTTCAGCCTGTGTGATCTTGGACAACATGCTAACTGCTCTAAACTTCAATTTAGTGATATATAAAATGGGTTTATAATATTCTCACAGGTTTTTAAAATTAGGAATAACTAGATCTATATGAATGCTCAACAATATTTTTACCATATTGAAAAATTCAATAAAATATAATTATTATTTTATTTAATATGGAAACCAAATGAGGTTCTATTGAACAGAACCATCCTATTCAAGCTATTATCAAGAGATCTTACCTGGTTACTTTTGACTATTCCTCTAATAGTGATATAACATCCATAGATACCAAGAATGTGACAAAAAGGCAGAAGATAAAAGTAGAGTGCCTTAGAATTAGGACTAAATTCAGTTTTTTTTTTCCTGAAGTATTATATGATTAAATGGTTTGTGAGTAGAGCTATACTCAGAACTATACTCCTATGACCTTTAATATTTGCCTTGAAATTTTTAACTTCTTCTATTGGTCAGTCAGAGTCAGTTCAAGTTTATTACTTGCTCCAAATGTTAATCTTGCGGCTCTCTCCAGTCCTGCTTAGTTTTTACATGATCTTAATTTACATAACAATTATTGATTAAGGCTTGTTGTAGGACAAGCATTGTGCTACAAGCTGCAGAGAAATAAATAAATAAAATATGTTTCTTTTTTTCAAAAACTGACAGTTCCAAGAGCAAGACAATTAAGTAAGTTTGATGGCATGGGATAAGGGCTGATAAGATTTAATGCAGGGTATATTTATAACAGATTGAGATATTTGGGCGCGCTTCTCAGAGGATGCAATGAAACCAATTTTAAAGACTGAATTGCAGTTGAGCTTATGAATAAAAGGATGGAGAATGTTCTAGCAGCAGGACAAGCCCATTTAAACAAGTTATGGAGAAAGAAATAATTTAGTTTGGGAAAAGACCAAGATTATAGTAGTAACCCATACAAAAAGAAAGATATACAAAGAAAAGTCAGAAATGATTTCTCCTATATCATGTGGGAATCTATCACAGGACTTTAAGGAAATAACTATAGAATTTGATTTGTACCATTATTATTATGATAGCAGTGTGAAAAATCGATTGAAATCACTGAGAGCAATTAGTAAGCTACTCAGCAGTCCTAATAAAATGTCCAGTGTTTACTAGTCTGCAACTTTGAGAAATGTATTTGACCCTATTTGGCAATTTAAAGCCTCTCTTTCATTTTTATTTTGCAAATATAAGCATTACAGGTTAAGTATACCTAATCCAAAAGTACACAATTCAACATGCTTCAAAATCTGAAGATTTTGAAGTGCTGACATAACATAAGTGGAAAATTTCATACCTGACTGTGATCTTTGGTCAAAGCACAGATGCACAACACACAATTTATTCATTATTAAAATTTATTTTACGGTTTATTGATTTTCCACAAGGGAAAAAAGACCCTCAGCTGTGATATATATTTTCCTCATACACCCAGGTTTTTTCCCACAAACACACGAACAAAGGGTACTCAAATGGCATGTGCAGGCCAGACTCACCAATTTTAGGTTCCCTATGAGGTCCAACATGAGGCCCAGACCTATGTATATTACTTACTGAATGCTTTCCCTTATTCTCTGCTCTGTGCTATAAACACATGTTGAAAACGTCAAAAAGGCCTGAAGACATTTTTATGGGTAAGAGTGATACGAAAAAGAGGAAGCATTTACGTTTATCTGTAGCAAAAGAAGTTGGAGAAACTGGACAGTGGTGTAAGTATAAAATGTCTAACCAGAGAGCATGGTGTTGGGATAACCACCATATATACCTTGAAGAAACAGAAAGATAAACTGTGGAAGTTCTATGCTTCTATGCTGAATGGGATAAACAGAAGTTAATAAAAAAATAGAAAAAAACTAAAAATGAAGCACTCAGTTGTATATTGAAAGACTAAGTCAGGCATGGTGGATCATACCTGTAATGCCGGCACTTTGGAAGGTTGTGGTGGGAGGACTGCTTGAGCCAGAGAAGTTTTTTCTGATTAGTTTCACAGACATTTTGTGCCAGAGGTTTGTGCTCACTGCAGGGAAACTGAACTGAATGATGACTGCAAGATTTTGTTAATCCTTGACAACCGTTCTGTTCCTCCTTCATCAATAACAATGTCTGCCCTAGGTACTTTCCCCCGAGTGTGACTTCATTAATTCAGTCATGTGAACAGGGTATTCTTAGATCAATGAAGACTAAAAACAAAAATGCTATCTTGAATAGCATGCTAGTAGTGTGAACAGAGGTGTGAGTGTGGAAAGTTTTCAAAAGAATTTAGCGTGAAAATTATCCTATATGCTATTGCCAACACAATGACTAAAGATACAGTTGCACATTCCTGGAACAATCTCTGGTGAATATGTGCAGTGATGATTATGAACAAGGTGGTGACTTTGACAGTTTTATACGTCCAGTTTAAATAAAAAAGATATCTTACCTCCTTATATATGAAAAATACATTTTCAGAGTCCGTCAGTAAGCTGCAGGAAGTGGGTATCAAAGAATCTTTTAACATCAATAATGAGGCTTCAGTTATTCATTCATTGACCGACAGTGAAATAGCCAACAGGGTTCTGAATCGAGCTGACAATAGGGATGATGAAGATGATGATATTAACACTGCAGGAAAAGTGCCTATAGACGATGTGGTGAAAATGTGTGACGACCTTATTGAAGAACTAGAGCAACATGTGTTCATAACAGAATAAATGATTGTGTGCTTATCAAATCAAAAAGAGATTTCCAAGACAAAAACCATCTTTAATGAGGCAGATGACTCTAGACGAAACATTTTAAAAAGCCATCCAGTAGAATGCCGCTTCATCCCAGAAGACCTGCTTCCGGGTCTCTCAACTGCCGATGTTGTGTCTCATGTAACCAAATAAAACACAGTGTACAGAATCAAAGCACAGCATCATTTGTGGAGAATGAAAACTTGCTGCAGCTGGATGTAGCTAGGGTTTACCAGCTGGCATAATTATTCTGATGATGCTACTGTGCGGCGTAGTTACCCGGAACACACTATTTTCTTACTGTATTAATGGAATGTCATTTTATTTTTTACTAATAAGTACTTACGTGTGAATAAGTGTAGCAAACCGATTGTTTATCAATAGTATCTAAATTCAGAGTCAGCAATGACGGTGATGTCAAACAACCACAGATTGTCCCCATGGGTGGCTGAGATAGTGACACCTTTGTTTTTTGATAGTTCAATAGCTCAATGCACACAAATTTTGTTTCATGCACAAAGTTATTTGAAATATTATATAAAAGACATAAAAGTATCTGCAGGCTATGTGTATAAAGTGTATAAAAAATAAACTTAGTGTTTAGACTTGGGTCCCATCCTCAAGACATCGCATTACATATATACAGATATATTAAAATCAGAAAAACAATTGAAATTCAAAATACTCTGTTCCCAATCATTTTGGATAAGGGATACTCAATCTGCAACAATAATGATGACAATAATATAGGTCACCAAAGGTTGATACTATGATTAGATGAGAGAATGTTAGTGAAGTCATTGAACACAGTACCTGTGTAGGAGGTGAATGTGGTCTCTCACATTTTTCATTCCAGTTTACATTGGTTCATGTGCATAAACCCATCGAGATAGAAGTAGTTGAGTCATCGGATGTTTTTTTTGTGATCATGTTGGGATCCAAGTAGAAGAATGCGACAAGCAATAAATAGCTACATCTTCTCTAAGCCGTGCTTTTCATATTTTTATGTGTGTCAGATCACCTGATATTTTTTTCAAATACAGAATCAGAGCAAGTAAGTCTGGCGTAGGGCCTGAGATAACATGTTCCTGAAAAGTTTCCAGTGACATTGTACTCCTGGTCCATGAACTCCCTTTTGAGTTATAAACCTCTAAGGATTGCTTTTAACTTTGTCTATGCTCCTAGCAGGTGGAGAGGCAGATTTTTAAAAGCGAATGCAGGAAGTATACAATTAACCTGCTGAAATGCTACTGACTTACTTTGTAGACCAGGTTCTATTTTCTACAAACATTTCTCATCTCTCCCCCATTAAAGCTATAGATAGCCCATTTACTAATTCTGTAATTTAGGTTCTGGATGAGAGGATAGTCACTGCTTGTTTGTTTGTTTGTATTAATCACACTATCTCAAATTAAACATTTCAAAGTAACCTATTGTCATCCAATCAGAGATCCTCATCATAGTCTTGACACTGACTTCTCTGGAAGGGGATGGGTGTGAGATGAAATTTGAGGAAGAGAAAATATAAGGGTCAAAATTGGGAAAAGAGATATTAATATGTCCTGCTTTTTTTTTATAGACTTGGTCAGAAGAATGGAATTTTATGTAGAAAGACTCTATATATTTCCTGGGGGAATAAAATTTCCTTTGTCAACAGTTGGACAGATTTCTGAAAAAATGCTTTCCAACTACCTTTAACCTGGGATAGATTTACTAAGGAGTGTCTTGCTTTTGAGTCCTGTGAGATCGTTTTCTATTTAACGCCTTGAGGGCCCTTTTAATTTCCAGGGGGTTAATAAAACAGGTGTGAAATAAAGACTGACGAAATACCAAAATTGTATTTGCTTAAGAATGTTCTGCATATAGTTGGGCAAGCAAGAGATCAGATATAATTGAACAAATGTTTTTATCTAGATTAGAAATATTTTATAACAATAAAAATATATAGTTCTGAAACAGAGCTAAGTCAAGTTGAGGCTTGGCTTTTCACGCAAAAGACAACACTTCCTGAGAATTGACCTCAAAATTTGCTTACAATAATTCTATATTTAAACATATTTTAGTATTTTATATTTAACACCATTATTCTTAAGGCTTTAAGGAAATAAGAAGGGTAAGATATAGAAATATAATATTGACCTGGGCTTGGTGGCTCAGCCTGTAATCGCGCGCTTTGGGAGGCTGAGGTGAGTGGATTGCCTGAGCCCGCGGATTTGAGACCCGCCTGGGCAACTTGGTGAGACCTCATCTCTACAATAAATCAAAAATTAGTCGGGCATGGTAGCACGTGCCTGTAATTCCGGCTACTCGGAAGGCTGAGGCCGAAGGATCGCGGGAGCCCAGCAGGTCGAGGCTGCGGTGGCTGGGAGCGGCCACTGCACTCCAGTATGGGCGACAGAGTGAGACTCCAACTCAAAAAAAAAAAAAAAAAAAGAAAAAAGAAAGAAATACAATATTTATTGCTAAGAATGGTCCAACGGTGGTACTTTGTTAGAAAGAATCAAACAAGACAACATTTTAGGCAATGTAAGTAGAACCAAAACATATCTCCACTTTCATTTCAGGATGGCCATTCCCTATAACCACAATAGACTTTAGAAGAATTCTGTAAATCTCAATGCACAATCAGTCTTTATGCATCAATGCTCAAAGGGAAACCTGATAATACAGAGAATTACTGATAAGATAACTAGGAACCTTCTGGTGTCAGTCAAGTACATCTAGCACATCATCCAGACTTACTAGATTTTTATTTTTTAAAGTATTGCAAATTCTACAGTTTAATACTTTTTTCTGCTTTGTTTGTAAAAAATATTAAAAAGTTATCAGTTGCAAAGGAAAGAAATTCAATGTTTGGATTAAACAAAAGTGCCAATTCTGGAAAAAAATGGCTTTTTCTTCTCTGTTTTTTCTTGCTTCATACATCTGTGCTTTTGTACAATAAAAATAAGTTATCATGGCAACCGAAGAATCACATATACTATCTTAGAGCTTAAATACTCCTCGTTTGAGAAATACTATGTTCACTAATTGAACATGTATAATACAACATTCAGAAGCGAAAATATTTTCCGGGTACCTTATCATAAAACTATTCAGTGCATCTTGCTTAAATGTTTTTCAATAAATATGTTGTTGTCAGTAAAGTTAGATATTTATCAGCAGCAAAAAAGAAAATCATAATATAAAAAATTTAAAGCAGCTGAAAAGCAACATTCTAGATGAATTATCTGACATCTGAAGATGTTTTCCTTTCAGTATAGAATGTGTTTTTTTCTCAAATATGTTTAAATTATAGTAAATAAAGATATGAAGACATAATTATAAACTATCAAGAAAAATCTTTAAAAGCCATGGCATATATCATAAAATTACCACTTATTTACCTTCATCCTTCCTTCTATAACTCAAGATTTTTTATGCGGCAATTTAAACTAAATTAAACATGAAGAAGACAGTTATGGATTCACTTAACCAAATTTCTAATGGGGATGAAATAATTTGTGCCCTAAAGATAACCAAAGTGTAAATAAAAACCTCTTTTATTAATTTGAGATTGTCTTTGTGAATTATTTTTATTTCTTTTCAAATGCTGCCTTTGATAAAGCAGAGTGTACATTTTAAAGGTTTTTACCTTCTCTATTTTCAAACCAGAGGGAGAAGGTCATTCCCTTTCTCTGAGGGAAACTCTCCTTCTAGAAAGATCCTGGGTATGATACTTTGTTCTTGAATTAGTTTGCCATGATAAAAAGACTGAGATTGAAATGAAGGATTGAAATGACCATGACAGCTAGGAGAAAAGCAATATGACAGACAGCTATGACCCTGAGCCCGTTATGTGCATAGTCTAATAGTGTAGAAAATAAACACTGAGTTCAAGTTCATCTTCTCTGAATTAAGCAATTCCCATTGTACAAAAATATTACCTACACATCACATATTCCTTAAAGCCTATGTATCTTTCATGCAGATTTTCTTCCATTGCCAGTGAAGATGTGTTGTCCTGTTTTGCAGCAATAGAATGCTAGTCTCCATCAGCATTTACATAGGTTTTCTTCACTGTCCCCTAGGGGTGACTTAGATTTTGACATTTCAAAATAGATGAATAATGGGAATGAGCCCAATAATTGGGTGTGTCTTGCAAGGAGGACATTGCAAGAAGAGTATCAGCAGCCAGAAAATATATCCCAAAATTAAGTTTGAATTTTTTTCTTAAATTCTCTCTTAAATTCTCTCTCTTTTCTTAAATTTTCTTAAATTCTGCTCTATATTCTTATAAATTACTAAAGGAGTATCAGTTTCTGAATTACAGAAGAGAAAATAAAATCAATCTGTGTTGGTTAGGAAAAGGAGAGAGGCATTTGTTCATTGTCATTGTCTTTCTTCCTGTATCTCTTCTGGCTTGTATACATCAAACAAAATTTAGAAAAAGAAAATTCATGGCACAATGATTTCAACTCAAGATAATTTAGGTATTATACCAAAACAAGTTAAATGACACAAAATAATATTGCTAAATAAGTTATGTGTATAATTAAGAGAATAATTAAATAGTTACTATATGTAATTGCACAGATTATAGTTAAGTCCTTTCGTCAGACTGGATGGCTTTCACATGAGAAGTAGGTATGGGGGTAGGTGATGAAGGAATAAATACATGGGACACAGACAAATTTTACAGCATCGAAAACACTATATTTTCAATATAGTACTACTAATAATATGATTATATAATAGTAATAATAATAGTAAAATATAGCATAATACTATAATGGTGAGTACCCATCACTATATATTTGTCCAGCCCACAGAACATACAACTTCAAGGGTGATACTAATACAAACTGTTGACTTTGGGTGAAAATGACGTCTCAAAGTAGGGGGGTATGTTGAAAACAGGGAAAGATACGCAATGTGTGGGGAATCTAGACACCTTTCTCTCAATTTTACTGTGAACTTGCAAGTGCTCTAAAAAATAAAATTGTGATAAAATAAAACACTATTACCACAAGAGATTTGCAAATTCTATTCAATTGATATGACTTTAGCAACAGCATTACCATCAAGATTGTGATCAACACCATAATTCATACGTATTGAGTGATTATGTTCCAGGGGCTATTCCAGGTACTTTCCATATATTATCTCATTTACACCAAACTCCACTGGGACAGTTATTGTGATTACCCCTGTTTCCTACCTAAAAAAAAAAATCTATTAAATATATTAGATGAGTTGTGCTAGAATAACGAGAACATTTGCATGTCAAAGTTGAGCAAAATTTTCCTGAGTGGCATCTGCCTCTGGAAGGAGGAAGATAATGTGGGATAATTTGAAAATTTATTTAATGCTTACTGAGTGGTGAAAGGGGATAAATTCCAAGTGGATTCTTAACCAGCGGGAATGCAAGGTGATATACTGTTGCCTAATGCCGACACTTCTGTACTCATTACTACACATTTGGGCAATTGAAATGATGCAGAGTACAAACTACTCTCTGTAATAAAGATGCTGGTAATTCTCTCCTATATATAAACAGTTACTAACAGATCTAATGTATGCTTATAGTGACTAGTACCACCCATCTCCAACAGTGCCTTCCAATCCATACTCTTCTATGCTGGAGAAGATGTCATGGTTTATAATTCATCTTGCCAAGTTTTCTATAAAAATTAAACTAAGAGAAAGTAAGAAAATTATATGTTGTTAATATAGAACACTTTATATCAGGCAACAGTATCTGTGTACTCTAATTAAGTGTTTTAGGTTGTATAAAAATAGACCTTGAGTAATCTTCATTAGACAATTGTATTAGTGCAAGAACCTGGAAGATTCTTTTTGACTGTCCTGTTTTATTACTTAAAGCAGTTATTACAAAACATTAATTCAAAGCATTATTAGAAACTATCTTGTTTAAAAGGATATTTGCAATATTTTGAACACATTTTAAAGAAAAATAAATATCTCTTCGAGTCTTTAGTCTTTTTAATTTTTAATTTTTTTTATTTTAAAGATGTGGGGTACAATTCAGGGTTAGGTATACAAATGTTCATCATGTAAGTATCCCTGTTGATGAGGTGTGCCCTCATTCCCTGGCAGTTTCCCACTACTGTCAATCCTACCCCCCCTACCCTGGCAGTTTTCCACTACTGCCAATCCCTTTCTTATACTATTATGATAATTGTTCAAGGTCCGCTTATAAGTGAGAACATATGATACTCAGTTATTTGTTTCTGTGATAGATCCCTGACTACGATAGACTCTAAATCCATACAAGTTGCTGCGAAGTTCATATGTTTGTCCTTCTTTATGACTGCATAATATTCCATTGTGTATATGTAACACATTTTTTTTTTAATCCAGTCCAGTTTCAATGGGCAGTATGGTCAGCTCCATGTTTTTGCTGTTGTGAATAGATCTGTAACAAACATGAATGTGCAGGTATCTTTTTGGTAGAAAGACTTGAGTTCTTTCAGGTATATTCTCAATGGGGGAATTGCTGAGTCATATGGAAAGTCAATTTCTAGTTATTTCAGAAATCGCCACACTGTCTTCCAAAGAGGTTGCACAAGTTTGCATTCCCACCAGCAGTGCAGATGCGTTCCTTTTTCTCCGCATCCTTGCCAGCATCTGTTGTTGTTTGTTTTATTAATGATGGCCATTCTTACTGGGGTTAGGTGGTATCTCAATGTGGTTTTGATTTGGATCTCTTAGAACCTTTAATACGTTAACTCAACGTTAGCCCCAAGAGAAAATATATAAGTTGCTGAATTTCACAAATTGAGTTGGTCATGAATCTCACCAGCTCCCTCATTTTTTATTATGGGGTCTCTTATAGGACTGATATTCCTTGAAACATATTTTGGGAAACATTGCTCTATATACATCAACATAGATAGCATTCCCCAAAATAATTTTGCCTTTGCTCATATTATTCCTACATCTCTGGATTATTTTGCTCTTCTGACCTTCTGATTTCCCCTATTATAAACTTCTACTCATTCTTCAAAACCAAGTGCATGTGTCACCTTTTTTTATTTTAAAGATGTGGGGTACAACACAGAATTAGGAATACAAGTGATCATCATGGAGGTAAAGTTTGGGCCTCTCTATGGTTCCCACTTTGCCTGGTTTGAGATCAGTTAACCTTATTGATGTCATGTGTCCCCACTTTCCCCTCCTGGCAGTGTCCCGCTACTGCTAATCCCTTTCTTATAGTATTATGGTAAATGTTCGGGGTCAACTTATGAGTGAGAACATGTGGTACTCAGTTCTTTGTTTCTGTGATAAGTTACTGCATATCATCTTTTCTATCAAATATTGCTTTTTAACTTCCTTGAGCAAAAACTAATATCAGTACATTTCAAATATGTCTCATATGACATTTATTTTTACAAAACTCTCTCATCAAATAGATGAAAATCCAATGAGAAAACATTTTTAATCTGTATTTATATTTTCATATTACTAGAGTATACATTATTTTTAATATGAAAGCTTTGCCTTCCTTGTTTTGAAATCCTCTGTCCAGCTTAGTATACCATCCAAAGCCTCAGGAATATGAAGATAAGCTGCCATAAATTGGTCAATTTGATCAAGGCTTAGGAACCACTTAGGAAAGTAGTTAGAGATAAAAGTAGATAAGCTGATTGAAAACATGTTTTAAACTGTTTTCAATGCCTTGGTTGTGTGTATTTTTAATTTGCTGGGCAATAGGAAAGATTTTTGAGCAGGAAATAACCCAGGACCCAGTATCCAAGCAGTGCTTTGGCGTGAGAGCTCTGGTGGCTGAATTTAGGAGAGGTAGTAGTTGAGTAACTGATGAAGAACTGATTGTAGTTATCCAAGAGAGAGAAGTAATGTTGGTCCAGACAAGAGTGATTACATTAGGAATGGGAAATAGGAATAAAAAGAGATTTGATAGGTATCTGAGATACTTGGTAGGTCATGAAACTCTGCAAATGATCTGTGTGCACAAGGAACAAGAATAGTGAAAGATGACTGTGATCTTGACCAGATGGTTTTCTTGGGATTTAGGATCATCATGAGACAAAATTACTAATTCAATTATTTTGAATCATCTGTGCAGAACAAAGCCTTGAAAAGATGAACTACAAGGGAAAGAAAAGAATTGTGAGTAGCAGAGGTTTATAGTCCCATTTGTGCTCTGAGCAATAGCAGTGAAAAACATCTCGTAGAATAATACCTCTCTCACAGTTTTTCTAGGAATAGCCTTGGGGTATCCAGGCATAATTCGTAAATTAATGCAAAAGCAGTGATTATAATTAAAACAGTTCTGTTCAAAGTTTTAATCTTAATTTGCGTATGCTGTTGGTTTAAATCAGTGTTTTTTTATTTGTTCAACTACCTAATTATAAAATAATTAAAGTGACAATAATGAAACAATAAGACACTATTCCTACCCAATATAAATAATTAGAAGTCTAACCGTGCATCTAATTTAAATTTGCAACATTTTATTTAATTAAACTTAATTTTTACATTATGGAAATTTTCTACCTTTAAGCACAGAGATAATGTGCATATGTGTCCTTCGGATCACAGAAGGGAAGAACACATCCTCTACCCACTCTGTCCCCAGCTCCCAGTTCTTCATTAAAAATAGACTGAAATTCAGATGTTTCTGGTATCTGTTGGCTATTCAAAAGCAAGAAAACCAACTCCTCAGCTTTGAAAAGTAGATGTCAAATGTCCTTGGCCTATATGCATGTACTCATATATGTGGTGTGTAGAAGACATCATAGGTGTATATATATATCTAGAGCAGCATGACTTTGAACATGTTGAGTCATCATCTCCTTTTCTTCCTTACCTATGGCTATCATGAGACATAACAGTATTTATGAAATTGCAGCCTGCTTCTTGGAAAAGCATTCTCTTCTGTCATTTAAAGAAAGACTGATATGGCCCTAACAGCAAATTCACTCTGAGTGAAAAAATCTCTCAGTGCCATCCTGTGTAATACATGTAATGACTTCTGCTACAGACCTCAAAGAAGTAAAGGTTTGTAGATCATTTTAATTTACCCAATCAGAATGAAAACTTTTATAGTGCACGCAGGGCTCCTTTACTGGATTATTATTGTTATTTAAATTCTTTGGAATTTTGTAACTTTAGGTCCAGATTCATACTTAGTTGATTTTTTAATTATTTATGTTTTTTTATTATTTATATGTGTTTCTACATTTGTACAGATATACCAGCTACTCTTGAAATCCAGGAATTTGTTTTCTATGAGATTAATCCTTACAAAATATAGCACTTCCACTACAGAAGCTATAATTATGTCACACATTTGAATTTCCTCCTCCAAAAGTCCCCCATCAGAACAAGTGCTCAATTAATGGTGAGTCAGTTATCTATCTTTCTCTCAATCCTCCCACACACCCCTCTTCAAATCGTTTATCATGGCATGCCCGTTTTCCTCCATGAGGTTTTATATAGCTGCCCTTTACTCTCTTTCATACCCACCCTCTTCTACTTTAATCAAAGCCACTGACAGATCATCCCAAGGCTATTGCAATTATCTGCTAATTGAACTCCCTCCCTCAAGACTCTTGGTAATGCAACGCAATGCATAATGGGCTGCCTAATTAATCTTCCTGAATTGGTATTTTATCCATATAAGACCCTGCTTGAAAATCTGCACTACATCTCTATGAAATAAAATTTTATTTCTTAAGCCCCAACTTTAAGACCTTCACAAGTTCGTTGTTACCTCTTTCTATTCAACATCTCTTTACCGTGTGCCTAGTCACACAGCTTACAATTATTGGTGCTAGATCTATGTGGAAGAAACAAGACAAAGAACCTACGCTCCTAGAGATAATATTCCACAGGAACCTTGCTGTTCAAGTTAAAATTTTTATATTCCTGATTCTACACCAATGATCAGGCAATGCCAGCTCCTCCAACTTTTTTGTAGAATAACTCCAATTTCACCCTCTAGTGATGCCTTCTATTGAAAAGGAATATGTTCATTCCTCACTCTCATGTTTATCTGGAGAGGAGGGAAATTCCTCTCATCCAGAGCAAAAATTTTGAGGAGTCCTTCATCACTTTTTTTCCACAGGCCCTTACCAAGTCCTCATAAAAGGGAAAGTGATTTAGCTGAGTAGTTGGTGACATATAGAGAAGTATATGGATATCTGTGGCTCAATCTTTTTATAGTTTTATCTTTGGAGGAGCAGCTAACTCTCACATTTCACTTCTTTTCTTCTTCATTGCAATAACTAGCCTGTCCTTGAATTAAACAAATGGAACAAAGATCTATATTTTCTCAATTCTGCCTTTTATGAGCAAATGCACTTAATATAGCCTGCAGGGCATGCCAGATGACTCACTTGTGTCAAAAAGTCTTGTCTCCTCCTGGTATTCAGCTTTACAACCAGTAGAACTAGTAGAAATGTTTTCTCCCTTATTCATTTATCAATTGATGTAGGGAAATCATCTTTCCTCCTTCCACACACACAATAATTACATCATTCACACATTTTTATGACATAATATAGTCATTATTTGTGTCTATTTTTTCACCATCAGAAATAACCACTACGTGTATCATTTATTGATTAAGTCCTCTTATGACTTGTCATCTACGTAACATTTCATATAACCATATTTTTATCTCATAGGACTAACACAATGTTCTGAATATAGTATTTGTATGTACTGGTAAGATAATTTAACTTTATGTTTTGTGACTTAAGTGCTATATAGAAATTTGTAAAAGGTGCATTAATGAGTTCTAAAGTACCTAGGGATGTCTCATAAATGTAAGAAAATTGACTTGGAGCTTAAGTACATTTCTGACTTAAATAGACCATAAGTGGAAGGCAGACAATTTGGATAAGAAAATTAGTAGCTGGTAAGAGGAAAATCTGGAATGAATTCAAAAGAAGTATGTTGTGTTTATGGGAGAATTAAGGAAATAGAAGAGGGAAGAAGATTGATCATTCTGGGAATTAATGGGAAATAAGTTTAGTTTGTGGTGTTACTCAAATTATAACTAGACTTAAAATTCAACAGATTTATTGTAGGTTGTGTGGCATAGAGAAATATTACTCATAATTTATTTCATGTTTTCCTGTGCATTTCTTATCCTTTCATGATATTACATTAGATTCAGATGACTAGTTATGATCAATGGACTGTGAATAAAAACAACAATGCCGCTTCTGGCCCAAAGCAGTATAAAATTTCGTGTCTCCTGTATGCACATAGTTTCTTGACTTGGGAACCAAATGTTAAAGTAGTGACATCAAAAATAGAAGAGCTATAGATCTCTTTTCACCACATGGAGGAAAATTTTGACCATTGACAATGAATATGTGAGTGAGAAATAAACATTTTCTATGTCAAGCCACAGGAGCTAATTGCAATGACTAATGCCACTTAACCATAACAAATATAAGTTGACTGGCAATGGATTTGAACTAATGATAGGCCAAATTCTACATTATTCTGATTATTTTCTGGCCATAGCTTAGCAATAATGAGTAGCATCTAACTCAAGTAATGGTGTGAGCAACTCCCTTGCAGAAGGCTGTGTAAATATGTACTATGAAATTATACAAGCAAATCCTCTCACTGGACAGAGTCTCAGTAGGGGTCAGACATCATCTAATTTCTCTTGTGAGACATGTTTACCAAACACCTGGTTGTATTCTATAAGGGGTATAGTAGGAGTATTCTATGATAAAGAAACAGATAATTCTTCTGTACTTTAATATCACATGTGGTGGTTAAAGCAATGACAAAAATATATAGGGAAAAGTTAGCGTTACCAGTGACATCAGATGAGCCTTTCATGTGCATTTATCAAAAAAAAAAACAACAACAAAAAAAACCGTGGAGTTTTTCAGAAAAAAAACCTGTGGGTTTTTTTAGAGTTCAAAAGTAGATTAAGTGAGGTTAATTTTAAAGAACTATGATGAAAACAATTTTGTTGGCATATAGAATTTATATGGAGTAATAGAGATACATGACTTAAAATTTTAAGGCCAGAATTTTGGAAATATTAGAACTCTGTCTTAGCTTAGAAATATAGAGATACAAAATATTTTGGAAGCAGAAAATTGCAAGTGATATTACTCTGGATCCTCACTTATAAACTAAAGATCTATTTCATTTTTTTCCTGGAAAAGTGATTATAAAATATGTTGTATGACTCAGAGAATTGTCTAGGGGAATGAATGATGAACCTCTGGATAGGGTTCTGGTAACAAACCAAAATCATGCTGACAAAGGTCTATGAGAATCTACCACTACCAAATTTTGTATGGCCACCCTTTCTGGTCCAAGAAATTAAATAGCTGCTACTAGTACTGCTCTTCTATGTGTGTCAGTTCCATCCCTGGTCATCAGTGTTGCCTCCAACCCCAAGTTTGGTGTGCTTCTACTACTTTCTTAACTGAATTCTTGTCTGAGCCTAACTTTTCTTACTTCTGAGTCAAAATTTAACACCAGGGAGGCTGATTGGGTAGATTCTGAGCCACATGCCCAGACTCTAGCTGCCCAGGACTCTGGAAAAGCATTTTTCTGGCTTTATTTTGGGAAATGATATTGACAGGTAGAAAAATTCACAGACAGCCTGGCTCGGTGGCTCAGCCTGTAATCCCGCGCCTTTGGGAAGCTGAGGTGAGTGGTTTGCCTGAGCCCGCGGGTTGGAGACCCGCCTGGCAGCGAGACCTCATCTCTACAATAAATCAAAAAATCAGCCGGGCATAGTAGCGCATGCCTGTAATTCCGGCTACTTGGAAGGCTGAGGGGGAAGGATCGCAGGAGCCCAGCAAGTAGAGGCTGCGGTGGCCGGGAGAGGCCACTGCACTCCGTGTGGGCGACAGAATGAGACTCCAACTCAAAAAAAAGAAAAAAAAAGAAAGAAAAGAAAAATTCACAGACATAAGAAATACGTTCAAAATGGCTTGAAAATGAATATTTTAAGTATCCCCTATACATGTTCACAGCTGTACTTTACTAAAATTAATCTTTGGGCAATTACTGAAAAATAGAGAAAAAAGAAACAAAAAAATGAATATTAGTTGAGAGATTATGGTAGTAGTTCCAATAAAAACCAATATGATCCTAAAAAATATTGACTGACAGAGGCCGGGTTCAATGGCTCAACCCATAATCCCAGCACTTTGAGAGGCCAAGGCAAGTGGATTGCCTGAGCCCGCGGTTTCGAGACCCACCCAGGCAACTTGGCGAGACCTTGTGTGTGTATAATAAATAAAAAATTAGCCGGGCACGGTAGCATGCGCCTGTAGTTCCGGCTACTTGGAAGGCTGAGGTGGGAGGATCGCCTGAGCCCAGCAGGTGGAGGCTGGGGTAGCTGGGAGTGTGCCACTGCAGCACTCCAATCTGGGTGACAGAGTGAGACTCCAACTCAAAAAAAAAAAAAAATTGACTCACAGAATATAATACATGGTGCTAAATAAAGGAACATATAGAAGGCTTAATTAACAAGGACTTGGGCACTGATTGAACTATAGGATGAGACAAGAAAGAATCTAGTTTTCGTACCTGTAAAAGTTTGACCCTGTGTTATTAAAGATGTTAGTACAATGAAAGTTAATACTGAATTTTGGAGGAACAGTTAATTAGAAAGAAGTGATTATCTGATTTCCAGATGCATCGAGCAGGACATGAAATATAATAGCCAAGTTATAAAATAAGCAAATCCAAGAAGATTGTGAAAAAATTGAAGTCATTATTTTGCTGAAAAAAAATTTTAAAGATATAGTTTAAAAAGTTCAAAGAAACAGGGTGTTATTTGATTTCAGCTGGGTAAATAAAGGTCTATTTTTATTATTTGGGTTGTATTGATTCATTATAGCGTTATGTTGATATATTGGTCTCTAATTCCACTGTGGCAAAACCAGAGGAAGTCAGGTAATTAGGAAGAGTATGAGGTCTGTTAGGCACTGGGATGGATTGCCCAGGGAGACTGTGGTAGACGCTGCAGATCTCTAAATATGAATGAGCACTTCTACCAGTCTAGTTTTATTTAGAGGTAAGAGGCAATGGTCTAAGTGAGCCTTTAAAACCATCTATATTATTGTAGTTCTATGATTTTTTTTTGTTAAAGATTGACTATTTGCATGAAATTGCAGGTGTGGAATATGAAAGCCATTTCCTTAATGTATAAGAAGCTCTCATGATTGCTTAGAAAACTCTCTTTCAAACCACAAATAACTTCTTAATGAAAAATGATCTAAAAAGTCTCCAAGAGCAAGAGAGAAAACTCTGTTTCCTACAATTTTACATGTAATTCCTGGCAATTATAATTGGTTTCTCAATCATAATGAGTCTAAAATAACAACAAAAGAAACTACTCTTTAATTGACTATTAGAGAAGTGACCCTTAAGTCCAATATTGTCCTCAATTTAAATTCACCAATGACCTATTTAATTACATACTATAGTTATTGTAGTCATTATCCTTGGTTAACCAAGAACAGAAAAACAGAAAAGAAAAGATAAATTCTTTAAAACAGCTGCTTCCTGGTAATTTGGAAATGTTTATGCGACTAATTCTGAGGAGTTATAGGGATGTAAATAGTTAATAGTTGATTTAAAGAACTGTCACTGTAAAAACTGAGGTAGTGATATCTATATAATATTAAAAGTTAAAAATGACTAGATGCCTTGTGTTTCTGAAAAGAAAATAATTATGTATTTGAAGGCTTCTGAGAAAAAGTTTCCCAAGAGACATATGTATTTAAAGAAGACTAGCTGACAGACAACTATTCTCAAAAATCTAAGCTGAATAAATAAACTCAGTAAAAGACTCATAGGAATAGAAGCCTTTATTGTGGAGCTAATGTGTCTATAAGTTCTAAATTGGTCAGGTTAGCTTAATTGAAATGGTGATTGTGAAAGCTTTCTGTTTGTTTTAACAGACTCCAAGTGTTAATAGAATGGAATTTAGTGAATATAAACTCTAAAAGGGGGTTTGTAAATTAATGGGAAGTTAGTAGTTAGGCCTTACTCTCTCTAGAATCAGTATCAGTTAGAAAAATGATTGGGGGACAAAAAGAGTAGAAAGAGAGTGTTGGTTTCTATGAAGGGAAAAACTATTTTTTAAAAATCATAAATTAAATTTTAAGCACACAGTGACTTAACATTGATGTTTGTAAAATAACTGGGTGCTTGACTAAATATTATTAATTTGCCATGTTTTCCAATCCCATTATCCCATAGGAGTAAAGTACATGCTCAGGACAGCATTTTGTTTTCTGCAGATTACTAAGAATCCATTTAATTGTCATCAGTAGTGATATAGTCATTCTCTTTGTTGAGAGTGCTGTCAAGTATTTATTGGCCACAAACTAGATGTAGGACATACCACCAGAGGATGCACAGCTGTAAATCACCTTATGAAAGTAACTATAGCCGGGCTCGGTGGCTCAGCCTGTCATCCCGCGCCTTTGGGAGGCTGAGGTGAGTGGATTGCCTGAGTCCGCGGGTTCGAGACCCGCCTGGGCAGCGAGACCTCATCTCTACAATAAATCAAAAAATCAGCCGGGCGTGGTAGCGCATGCCTGTAATTCTGGCTACTTGGAAATCTGAGGCGGAAGGATCGCCGGAGCCCAGCAGGTTGAGGCTGCGGTGGCCGGGAGCAGCCACTGTACTCCACTCTGGGCGACAGAGTGAGACTCTGACTCAAACAAAAAAAAAAAGAAGAAGAAGAAAATAACTATATTGCACGTTGCAAGAATTGCAAGTTGTCAGATTCTTGCACCCAGACATACCTTCATCAGTTCCTGGGGAATAATCTTATTCAAAGACAGATTTTACATTTGCTGACAGTTCCAATTTCTGATATATGGAGAAGTCTAGTTATGGTTCTGATTTGTGTGTGCTGCTTTTATTTCACAGTGAATGTCAGAGACTCTGAGAATTTGTCTTTAATTGATCTGATTATTTAGCCTCTGTGGTAGACAGAATAATGTCACTCATTTCCCCACCCCCAGCCACAAAGATATCCACATCCTAATCACCAGAACCTGTGAATATTTTACCTTGTACGGCAAAAATCTACTTTGCAAGTTTGGTTAAGCTAAGGATTTTGAGATAGGAGGATTATTCTGGATTATCTGGGTGGGCCTAATGTAATCACATGATTCTTAGAGTGGCAAAGACATAAAAGTCAAAAAGGAGGTAATATGAAAATAAATATAGGTCACAGTGATGACTTTGAAGATGACAGAAGCATCCAGGCGTCAAGAAACATGGGCAGCTTTTAGAAACTGGTAAGGACAAAGAAATGAGTTCTTTCCTATAGCCTCCAGAGGGAACACAACATTGTGGGTCCATGTTAAAGTTCTTCTAATCTCTAGGAATGTAAGAAATGTAAGAACATAAATTTTCATTGCATTAAGCCACTAAATTTGTGGTAATATGTTACAATAGCATTAGGAAACTAATACAGCCTCCATCAAATAACAGATGAAGAAATCATTTTTATTTAGTTTTTGAGATAAAATTTATATATAATAAAATTACAGTTATATGTGCATCATGAAGTGATTACCATAGTTAAGATAATTAGCATATCCATCACCTCATATAGTAACCTCTGCGTGTGTGTGCATAGTGAGAATATCAATGATCTCCTCTTGCAGCAAATTTCAAGTATACAGTATATTATTATTAACTATCTTTATCATGTTGTACATAAGGTCTCTAGAACTTATTTATCTTATAACTGAAAGTTTTAACCCATTAATTAACATTTCTCTCACTCTTCCACCCTTGGCAACCACCCTCCTACTCTGTTTCTATGAGCATGTATCAACACATTACATCGCACACCTTAAATATATATAATTTTTATTTGTCAATTATACCTCAGTAAATCTGGAAAAAATCATAGATATTAAGTAACATTAGTTTGATGGGTTTTGACAATTTTATATTCTATATTACCACCATGAGAATCAAGATACAAGTTGTTACCATCATCCCAGAATTTATATCTTGTCTTCTCTGAAATAAACTCAACACAGTTCTGCAAATTATAGGCATGTCTATTCAAACAGGCAGTTTCTTCAGCAAAGAGAAAAATACATGACACCAGTGGATTACATTGAATATCAGTGAAAGACTATTAACATCTGATGATAGAAATAGTCTTTTACTGTGGCAGATCCTACTAGTGCTCCATCAAATGCTCATTTTCTTCTTTCTTTTATTAACAGAACTGCAATTTTATAATGAGTAACAACATGTCCAGGTTAAATTTTTGTATTTTCATCTTATGCTGCTAAGGTTAGCGACCTTATAAAATGGGGCCCTTGATAAATACAAATCTGTCTCAATTTCTTTCATCAGTGTCTTTTCCTTTTCCGAATTTTGACATCACTCTTCAAAGTTTTGTTTTTTTTAATGGGCTGAAAGGAAAGCATCATTGCTGTAGTTGGAATAGCCATTTATTTTGAGATCATAGCTGAAAAGCTGAGAAAATCATAGTAACCTCAGCCTTTATATCCTTGAGCTGATTACTCTTCTACAGGAAATTCTTATTTTCAGTTTTCTTGCTAAGCAAGAGAAATAAAACTTTTATTCCTTACTAAGAGTCAAATATTAGTTTTAGCTTATATACTTGCCTAAACAATTTATGCGATAAGCAAACATGTTAGAACAAAAGTCACAGGAGAATGACTAACAATAACATGAAATAGTTCATGCTGAGTTTAAGTTGAGTAGTTCTCCTATTACACAGATTCATACAGTTCTAGTCATGAAAGAAAATCTCATACAGAATTAGAACTGAAGCTAGGCATTAAACTTGGGAGGGAAATTGAAACACATAAGTGGGAAGATTAAAAAAAAAAGATGAAATTCTTCATCAAAAAAACAACCTGGAGCAAGAGCATGAAAAAGGCCTTTTATAGCTTTGCTTAAATATACAGTCAATAAGCTCTTCTGACATTGAAAGTCTGATGTTTTATCATTGCTCTCTATACATATCCTAATCACTGGATACTTTAAAACACTATAAAATAACATTTTTTGTTCAATATTTATTTTCTTCTAGTCCTTCAGGGCAAACAGTATATTTTGTCTAATATGCTTTCTGAGTTCTAGCAATGTGCCTGAAACATAGAACTATTTTTGTTGAATGAATGACTATATGTAATTATTAAAGTATGAAAGAAAAATGAAGAGAATAAATGTCTTGTTATATAACTGTTGAGATCTGCAACATAAGACACTCATAGAACAGGAATGTTTTTTGAACTGAAACTTGAGAAAAACTACAGTGATATTTTGGGGAAACAAGTTTTCCCTGGTTCAATAATACATCAAACAGAGGAGAAAGGATTTGCAGTTAGGAAATCAAAGTAATATATCAATAATGAAATGAATGTGTCCTAAATAGGACAATGAAATAAAGAATATACACAGGGAGGTACATGAAAGATCTGCAACATAATAAGGGTACATATGTAGTGAAATAAAAGATGTTTCTTAATGTTAAAATTAAGAAAACTGGGTAATAATATTATACTTTCTAGAAATAAATAATTTGGTTCAAGATGAAAGATGTGTGACTTTGTATATGCCAAATTTGAAAGGTTGGAAATGATATTTAGGCAGAAGTATCAGCAGGTATAGAGATGTGAAGGTGAGGCTTAGAGAAAGGTTAACTTGGAGACACAGTTATTAGCTAAAGATGTTTAATCTATTAATGAATTATCAGAAAATAGCAGATCAGAAACAGAGTATTTTTGTTCTACAACATTGGATTATTATCTCTCTAATGAGATGTTATTGAAAGAGGTCATTGAGAGTGACTGTGAAGGAACTGATAGCTAAAAGCTAAAACACAGCTGAAGAGTTTAATATGGAACAGATGATCAACTTAACCAATGCCATTGAGAGATTAAAAAAATAGGAGTTGTTCAAAGAACTCTGAATTTAATAATAAGAAGAGATTTGTGTCATTGAATAATTAAATTTCAATGTGGGAGAAGTTAGACTTCATATTGTATTAAGGGGTAAGTGGTTCATGAAGAAATGAAAGTAGTGTCCATAGATTATTTTTTGATGACTGGGGTAGTAAAAAAGAAGAGAACAATATGAGATGATATCTTGAAGACATGCTTGTGTTGACTACTAAAAAGAGTCTAAGAATTTACCCTATTTGCAAGCAAATAATTTAGCCAACCTGTCACACATTTATGGACGTTGGCACGAGACACAAACGTCTGGATCATAGATAAAAAATATTATTAATTACAGAAATACCTCTATCAACAGAATATCAGTATTTGCACCACTGCCCTGAGACCTAATTCCACACGAGATGCTTGTACATACAGTATATTATATTACAGGAAAAGAATCCGGAGTTTAGGGAACCCATTTATACTTGTCCAAAATCTTGTCTGATTTTGTCCTGAATGAAGACATTATCATTATTAACTTGCACAGTAAAGAAATTTGCTCCTTGCTTCAAAGGGAGATTTTATCTCTCTATTCTAAAGCTATTGTTATACAAACATTCTTGAAATGATAGTCCAGAAGAAAGTCAATCAATGTTTCAGCTTACAAAATATACAGCAATATGAGAGCTCCACAGAGAATTATCTCTTAATAATTAGACAGAAAAATAAAACTTTAATATGTGAAAAACTTTTTGCAAAATCTCTAGTGAAAACGTTTATAAATGGGGGAAAGAGAAATAACCAAGTCCTTGAGGAAGTGACTTGGATTGCCATCAAATTGATAATAAAATATTATCTGCAGACATGGGTAGATTTGGGGATATTTTACGTTGGAAAGAAAAGAGATTTTGAAAAGTCATGTCAATATTTAAAGAAAATTAGAAACTGAAGCAATTTTCTGCGAGCAGGTAGATGCAGAAGAAGATAAGTTTTCAATAAGCGAATGTTGTACCTTAAATTATTAGATGAATTATGAAAGTAATGCATAACTAAGTTAGCAGTCATGATGCAAACTCAGCAGCAAGAAATCCTATTTATACAGTTTTTTTGAATTTAAGCATAAAGATGGTTTGTTACTTTCTTGAGTTTTCTCAGTTTTATGAGTAAACATGGATTTCACTAGTAGAACTGAGATTTATGTGACTGAATGCATTTAGCTACTAAGTCACAAGATTAGAAGAAGATACAAAAACATGAAAAATAATCACACACAGTTCAACTCCAGGTAATCACAAAACAGGATTTTACTTTGTTTTTTGACAATGATCTATCTTTACGTTTATTTAAAGGAGATTAGGTAAAATTGGTTGAAGTCAAGCTGCCCCACTCTGAGCACTTCTAGCCCAGTAGTTAGATAGTTGTATGGCCACTTGGATTGAAGCATCTCTACCTCATGTATTACCTAATTTGTTTCCTTTAATTACAAATTCACATAAATGGAAATGATTTGGGAAAAATTTAATCATGTGGTATATAAACCAAAGGGCAGATTTACCAAATAGTTAAGTTAAAATTCCCAGCTAATTGTTGACACATTCAGTTATGAGGTGGGCTTTAACAATTGTGTAATCCTCTGCAGGGTGTCAGTAAGAGATCATTAATGTCCTGTTTTCTTTTGTTCCTGGCACTTTAACCAGTCTATATATCCTTAGATCATGGTAGAGGAAACCTACAAAAGCAACAAAAGCCTCCTGCAGACAACAGCTCCTATACCTATTATTATTCCCTGTCGCAGTTTTGTGTAGGCTCCCAGTTTACCAGCACATAAGCTGTGTTCCCAGATGCTCACCCTGTCTCTTTGCCCTATTTCCACAGGTTCTGAGATCAATACTTTATTTGAACCACAATTT
The DNA here is from genome assembly GCF_000164805.1 of Carlito syrichta. Classification (NCBI taxonomy): domain Eukaryota; kingdom Metazoa; phylum Chordata; class Mammalia; order Primates; family Tarsiidae; genus Carlito; species Carlito syrichta. The sequence goes on from NW_007255712.1 coordinate 1,257,123, forward strand.
CCATTTGTATTATTTTCCTCATTGTTCTGCAATTCAAGATCACACAGTACTTCCAGTGCAAAATATTCATGTTAACTTATCAAGAGATTGTTCATTATATTCCCAATTTTTTAAATGTATTGCATACGTTTAAATCCATATTTGGAAACCTCTAAGATTCTGAAATCCTAGGGTAAGTGATCATTCATGTCTTGCATATTTATGATGTAATATTGTAGCACAGTTTCCAAAAACTTTTAATGTATTCAATAATTCTTTGAAGGGCTTTGTTGTGCTTGCTGCAATTTCTCAAAAAATATATTTGATTATTGAAGAATATTCTTCTTATTCTATATATTTCAATCATTGTATACTTCATTGTTCTATGCTATGTGTATGTCTGTATTTCTATGACGAGGCCTCTCTGCAACTCTTCACTGATGGTTTACCTTTGAGCTGCTGGCATCCATAGGTACACTAAAGGCTCCATGCTTTCACCTACTATTCTGTAATTCTTTTACACTGCATTTATTCAAGATGAGGATATATATCAACTAATCCTTGAAATATATCCTGAAATTTGAGGGAAAAGCCTAGCTCCCAAACAAACAAAACCTCTGAAATAATGCAAGCACTCTGTGGCACTCATTTGTTTCTGAACTTTATTTAGACTCTCCAGCAACCACACACGATTTTGCTTCAAAGGTATTGGACGATCTCTCCATGGTGTTGCTAAGCATGACTTGAACCAGGGTGATGTAAATATTTATCAACTAATATGGCCAATAGAGAGAAAGTGCAGCTGAAACCTACAACAGAATCCTTTTGTGTTACGCTAACCTTCCAGCTTTTGGAGGGAGTAAGGAATAGAAGGACTCTGGTAGTCAGAGGAGAGACTAACTGCTGCTAGGGATGGTTATTTGCAAACCTGATCAGAAATGTTTTAACATTATGACTGCTAAGGCCATGCCCAATTAATCTGGCTAAATATTAGGCTTACCTTAACCCCTTGCTACTTACTTCCTACCGGTAAATAATTCCAAACAATTCCTCTAGTATTATCTAAACTTCTATAGCATCAATTCACCAGGATCTCATGTTAATATTTTAATATGGAGGTCACAACCCTAGTTTCCTAAGTCAAAATCTCTAGGGGAGAAATCTGGGTCATTACAGGTTCTAAATTTACTGCAGGCCATGCTTGTTATTAGGAAAGTTCAGGAAACAGTGACTTACTTTATGCAATCCTGACTACAGCTTTCTAAATTGGGAAGTACAGAAATTATGAGGCCTATTTTCAGAAGAGAAACTGAATCATATCAAGGTTTCATAATTTGTACAATATTAGGAACTAGGTCTTCTGTTTCCAGTTGCAATAGTCTTAGGATTATTAGGTTGGATTATTTATTTGGAATAAGTAGTTGTAAAGATGTTAGCATTTCACCTCAAATTATATTTTTGTGTGCTTATGTGCCTTTTCTCAATGACATATTTTTATTTTAGAAGATCACCTACTTAAAAACCACTGAGTATTTTTTGTATTTGTTTTCTCTTAAAAGTAAACAAAAAATATCGGCTTCATTAGAAAAACATTAAGAGCGCAATTTTTTTAACATTCAAAGTTCTTTTGTAAGTAAAAATTAATACAGAATAGAAGATATTTAATTTCTCTAAACTTCACATGAGTTTAAAAGTAAAATGAAAATAACAATAAAAATAATGGCTATTTAGTCTGTCTTTGCATCACTTATTTCTGCTACAGAACACTGTTTTGTTGGTGGGCCTTTTGAAAATAATGATGAAGAATATTTTAGCATCTTTGTAAATGACTTGTTTTTTCTCACCTGAGGTTAAAACATATTGTTTTCTGTTAATTGAAACCTAGCATGTGTTAAATATATACAAAGGACAATGAACAACATTAATGGAATGAATTTAGGTAATGAATCATTAATGAATGATTGAAACTGGGCAAAATAATATACAATCTGAAGGTCATGGCATGTTACACATTGAAAAATCTGAACATGGTGACATGTCACTAATTTGCAAGCCATCTGCTGAAGAATTCAATTCAAGTGGCTTTGCCAATTAAAAAAAGTGATTGTCAGGCCCATCAATAATCAACTGGAAGACTGGCATTGCACTGACTGTTTTGAACCTTCAGATTAAAAGCATCATTTTAACATTGACTAGATGTTCTTTGGAGAACTGGATATATCCATGTGACTGTTAAGCTCAAATGTGGAAGTTAGGAATTCATCATTAGATGGATCCCTTGTGTCAATAAAGGGATTTAGAATTGGGTCAGATAATATACAGTTGTTTCTGAGGCGCTTGTTCTTGGCCTACACATAAAAGGTGTTTGAGTGGCTAAAGAGATTGGGCAATTTGCTGAAAAAGTACAATGAATGACATCAACTGAATTAATTTAGGTAATGAATCATTAATGAATGATTGAAAGTAGGCAAAATAATATACAATCTGAAGATCATAGCATGTCATGCATTGAAAAATCTGAAGAGTTAGCAATTTAGGGGAGATACTATGTGATGTTATGATAATCTACCTTAAAAGAGAAACATAGGTATAGAGATATATGTATATATACCCACACGTATATGCACACACATAAATATATGTATCATTTATCATATATATCATATATGTATACATACATAATATACATGTGGGAGGACCAAAACAAAAACCGGAAATTTATGTGTAAAAAATATTGTGTATTTATTCTTACATGTTTAAACTTCAGTCACCTTCAAAGTACTCTCCATCGAGAGACTTTATCAACTGCTCAAAACAGTTTTGAACTCGTCGATTCTGATACCTTTTAGTACTTCTGCCGTATTTTGTTTCACTTCTTCCATGTTAACAAAACGTTTCCCTTTGAGAACTTTTCTCATCTGGGGAAACAAAAAGTAGTCGCACTCAGTGTGGTGTGGGTACTCATAAATAACCCATGAGGAAATGGGCAAATGTGTTGAAAGCATCTCCAAAAAGAAAAATTTATTGAAGCAGAATGCAAACTCTCACAAAAATGCTAGCTGGTCCATTGATGCCAATGGGATCCTAGAATACCTACCTAGCAGGGGAAGCCTGTACTACAAGGGGCCCACCGTCTAAAAAACAATTTAATCTTTTTGGGGTCTCCCCTCATATATATATATATATGATCACAATATTAGAGCAATTGAAAATTTTTTAGTTTATTTGTTTTATTTGGATATTCAATTCAGTTTTTCGCAAAATGAATTATTTGAACCACATGTCTTAGGGCACTTGTCAGAAAGGCATAGTCCTGAGTCTCTCTTTTAAAAAAGTTAACTACAGGTATCTCTGTATATAGTACATGCATTCCATATGCTTCTTTTTTTTATTTTTTTATTTTTTGAGTTGGAGTCTCACTGTCGCCCAGACTGGAGTGCAATGGCTGCTCCCGGCCACCACAGCCTCGACTTGCTGGGCTCTGGTGATCCTTCTACCTCAGCCTTCCAAGTAGCCAGAATTACAGGCATGTGCTACCATGCCTGGTTGATTTCATTTTATTTATTTTTTATTTTTTTATTTCCATATGCTTCTTATACACACTAGGGCTTTAGAACCACTGCACTAAGTTTATTGAATCAGATGTTATTCTAAAGGACCATGCCTCAAAAATTTATTGACAGGACTCTTTCCACTATAAACATGCAATTTTACCACAAGATTTCAGGATTATTGAAAGAATTCTTCATCAAAAGACAGGACAGTTATAAATCTACTACCAAATCTAGACCTTGTTTTGTAAGATTTAAGTCTTCAGATTAATTCAAACCATATTTATACATACTCTTGTACTAAACCTTCTCTTAAGGATAAATCACTATCAATAATAGTGCTAAGAATAATTTTACTCTCTTTGTTAAAATTGTTTATTAGAAATCCCCCTCTGCAGGTACTTTAGAGCAAAAATCAATAGAGTGAATGTTTTAATGATAAAATAGAACATAGTTATGCATCTCTACCCAGACAGTACTCACAATTCTTGAAAGGCATATTTTTATCTCCAGGGATCCAATGCCTGCTAGAGTATTTGACACATAACAATTTATTATCTGAATAACAATACCTTTATAACTGAATGAAGGAAAATACATAGGCTAATGTTTGGGGAACACTGAACTACTGAGATACTATGATAGTCTACTTTAAAAGGGAAATCAAGGATATCACAAGGTAGGAGGAAAAATGGAAGAGAAGATATGCATTTAGATTTCTTTCTAAATTTGTCAGAGTCAATTATTCATTCAACAATAAAAGTTTTTACTCCACTGAGCCTAGGGGTTTGAGACCAGTCCGGGCAACTTGATGAGACCTCGTCTCTACAATAATCACAAAAACTAGTCAGGCATGGTGTCGTGCATCTGTAGTTCCAGTTACTTGGACGGCTGAGGCGGAAGGATCGCCTAAGCCCAACAGGTCGAGGCTGCGGGGACCATGAGCATGCCACTGCACTCCAGCCTGAGCAACAAGAGAGACTCCAACTCAAAAAAAAAAAAAAAGAAGTTTTGCCTCCATATCTCATTATTTTAAATAAATATTCAAAATTTACATAAGTATGTATATGTAAATTGTATAAATAAGAGGTCCTACAATTAGGTCCACAAACCATCCTAGCAAAATGCTACATACCTCATCACTGAATATCACTACAATAAACTTCAATATACTCCCCTTGGGAAGCTCTGCATTGGCACCCATCAAAGCAATTTTGGAACTCTTTTTCTGGAATGGCCATCAGAGTTGTCATCAGTTGTTGAGAAGTGACAATTAAGTTCACAAACTTCCCATCATGGGCTTACATTAGCAGTGTTGTACTAATAACTATATTGGAACACCCTCCCTACTCACCTGATTGGGCCCCCAGTGACTTTTTTCTTTAGTTGAAGATAAAAGAAATATTGAAGGGAAGCATTTGATGACATTCAAGCATACAACAGCATTAAATGGTCAGAAAGAGTTCCAAAATTGCTTTGACAGTTAAACTAGGTGCTGCCATCAGTGGATAGCCTCCCAAGTAGACTACTTCGAAGGTGACCATAGTGGTTTTTAGCAATGAGGTATGTAGCAATTTTTTAAGGATAAGTTAACAAATTAATTGTTGGACTTCATGTATGCACATACGTATACTGGGGGAACCACCCAAAAAACAGAGTACAGGAAAAAGATTGAAAACACACATGAGCAGCCCAAAAACCAAAAGGCAGACAACAAACAAGTACAACAACAGCTCTATAAGAACATCATGACAAAGATAAACCCTCACATTTCAATACTTAGCCTGAATGTGAATGAACTAAATGTACCACTGAAAAGACATAGAATGGCAAAATGGATAAAATAGCATAAGGCAACAATATATTGTCTCCAAGAGACTCATCTCGCCAGAAAGGACACTCACAGACTCAAAGTAAGAGGATGGGAAAAAAAATTTCAGGAAAACGGAACACAAAAGAGAGCTGGAGTTGCAATCTTAATCTCAGACAAAATGCCCTTTAAGCTATCAACAATCAAAAAAGATGAAGAAGGTCACTATACAATGATAAAAGGTTCAATCCATCAACAAGAAATATCCATCCTATACATATATGCACCTAACATAAGAGCACCAATGTCCGTAAAGCAGGTTCTAGGCAAAATTTAAAAAGATATTGACTCTAATACTATCATATCTGGGGATTTTAATACCCCACTCACAACCCTAGACAGATCATCAAGACAAAAAATCAGCAAGGAGACTTAGAACCTCAATGAGACTCTTGAACAAATGGACTTAATTGATACCTACAGAACACTCCACTGAACAACCACAGAATATGCATTCTACTCATCACCACATGGAACGTAATCCAAGATCGACCACATCATTGGCCATAAATCAAACATAAACAAATTTCATAAGATTGAAGTCTTGCCATGCACCTTTTCAGACCACAGTGGAATAAAAATAAATATCAACACCAACAAAACTTCCCCAAAGACCACAAAAACATGGACACTAAACAGCATGATCCTGAACAATGACTGAGTCAACACTGAAATCAAAGAACAATTGAAAGAGTCCTGGAAACAAATGAAAATGAAGAAACATTCTACCAAAACTTCTAGGACGCCATGAAATCAGTTCTAAGAGGAGAATTTATATCTCTAAGAGCACAAATCAAGAAAATGAAAAGATCACAAGCGGAGAACCTAACAAATCACCTAAAGGAGCTAGAAAGTGAAGACCACCAAAACCCCACTTTAGCAGAAGAATACAAATCACAAAATAAGAGCCCAAATATGGGACATAGAAGACAAAAATATCATAGAAAACATGAATAAGACAAAAAGCTGGTTCTTTGAAAGAATTAACAAAATTGATGGGCCCTTAGCCAGAATGACCAAGAAAAAGAGAGAAAAAGCCCAAATAAACACAATCAGAAATATAAAAGATCAAATCACAACTGACTCTGAAGAAATACAAAAGATTTTCAGAGATTACTATATACACCTATAGGGAAACAAACTCGATAGCCTAGATGAAATGGAAGACTTTCTGACATCATACGACCTACACATATTGAAACAAGAAGACATTGAGACACTAAATAGACCAATAACAACGCAGGAAATTGACTCTCATACGAAAACTACCTACAAGATAAAGACCTGGACTGGATGGCTTTCCATCAGAATTCTATAAAACGTATAAGAAAGAGCTGATACCAATCCTATTGAAAGTATTCCAGGCAATTCAGAAAGATGGAATTCTTTCCAAATCATTTTAAGAAGCTAACATTATACTGATACCTAATTCGAGTAAAGATGCAACAAAGAAAGAGAACTACAGGCCAATATTCCTTATGAACATAGATGCAAAAATCCACAACAAGATTCTAGCAAATCGGATACAAAAGCACATCTCAAAAATCATCCACCATGACCAAGTAGGCTTCATCCCCAGGATGTAGGACTGGTTAAACATTCACAAGACCATAAATGTAACTAAATACATCAACAGATGTAAAAACAAGAACCACATGATTCTCTCATTAGATGCAGGAAAATCTTTTGATAAAATCCAGCATCCCTTCTTGATAAAAACCCTCAAACACCTAGGTATAAAGGAACATACCTCAAAATAGTAAGTGCCAGTTATGACAAACACATAGCTAACATATTGCTAAATGAACAGAAACTAGAAACATTTCCCGTGAAAACTGGAACAAGACTAGGCTGTCCACTCTCACCCCTCTTGGTCAATATTGTGTTGGAAGTCCTAGCCCAGGCAATTAGACAAGAAAAGGAAATCAGGGGTATCCAAATAGGAAAAGAGGAAGTCAAGTTATCCCTCGTTGCTGATGATATGCTCCTATACCTTGAAAATCCAAGAGAATCTGCCAAACCCTGCTTGCACTGATAAAGGACTTTTGCAAAGTCTCAGGATACAAAATAAACGTGCAAAACTTAGTTGCCTCCCGATACACCAACAACACGCAGGCAGAGACCCAAATAAAAAGGACAATCCCCTTCACAATAGCCACACAAAAGAAAGAAAGAAAGAAAGAAAGAAAGAAAGAAAGAAAGAAAGAAAGAAAGAAAGAAAGAAAGACCTCAGCATTCTCCTAACCAGAGAAGTGAAAGACTTTTACAATGAGAATTACAAAACACTGCTCAAAGAAATCCAAGAAGACACAAACAAATGGAAAAATATTCCATGCTCATGGATAGGAAGAATCAACATTGTTAAGATGTCCCATCCTACTAAAGGCAATCTATAGATTCAATGCAATACCCATTAAGTTACCAGCATCATTCTTCTCAGACCTGGAAATGACAATACAGAAATTCATATGGAAACATAAATGACCACGAATAGAGAAAACAATCCTTAGCAAGAGAAACAAAGCAGGAGGTATCACACTTCCAGACTTCAAACTCTACCATAAGGCTACAGTTTTGCCTGGTATTGGTACAAAAACAGGCACATAGACCAATGGAACAGGATAGAGATTCCGGAAGCAAAGCCTCAATTCCTCAACCAACTCATCTTTGACAAAGCCTCCAACAACGACTGGGGAGATGAAAACTTATTCAGTAAATGGTGTTGGGAAAACTGACTGACCACATGCAGAAGATAGAAACACATCCCTACCTATCACCACACACAAAAATTAACTCTAAATGAATCAAAGACCTAAACATAAAACCTCAAACTATAAGAATCTTAGAAAATGCAGGAGACACCCTTATGGAAAATGGGAACTGGGACCAATTCCTTTTCAGAACCCTAAAGGCCAATATCTTAAGAAATAAGATAGACAATGAAAGGAGCAGGAAGCAACCAGAAGGGCGGCTCCCAAAATGGCACTGACACACCAGACAACAAAGGCCCTCAGGCCTCTGCAGCACAATTCCCCGGTGTCAATTTCAAACCTCCCGTGTCAATTTCAAGCTTTCTCCGTGTGCATCAATTTCAAACTTGCAAGCCTCCAATCAGTAGCCAGCTTTGCTATGCGTCCAATAGGACCCATAACCCTACTCCCATGCAGCTCTTCCAATAGGAGCACAGCACGGCCCCCTCCGGCCCCTGTCGGGCTGATAAATACAGCCCTCTTCCCGTAACTTGCTCTCTCTCAGTCTCTGTTTCTCTCTCTCTCTCTGTCTCTGTTTTTCTCTCTCTCTCTGTCTCTGTTTCTCTCTCGGTCTCTGTTTCTCTCTCTGTCTCTGTTTCTCTCTCCCTCTGTCTCTGTTTCTCTCTCTCTCTGTCACTCTCTCCCTCTCTGCAGCTCTCTCCCTGCCTCTCTCCCACTTCCTCTCTCTCTCTTACTCTCTCTTTCTCTCTTTTCTTTTTTCCCCATTGCAGATTGCCTCTGTAACAACCCTTTTAATAAATCTCTTGGTCCTGGCTGGGTGTGGAGTCATTACTGGCGCCAAACTTCTTACAGACCTCATCAAATTAACGAGCTTCTGCAAAGCAAAATAACCCATCAAGAGAGCAGGGAGACAGCCTACAGAATGGGAAAAAATATTTGCCAATTGTATATCTGACAAAGGTCTAACATCTAGGATCTAAAAGGAACTCAAACACACCGAAGGGAAAAAGACAAACAGCCTCTTTAAAAAGTGAGCAAAAGACATGCATAGACACTTCTCACAAGAAGTTATATGGGCAACAACAGACACATGAAAAAGTACTCAGCCTCACTCATCATCAGAGAAATACAAATCAAAACCACATTGAGATACCATCTAAACCCTGTAAGAACGGCCACCATTAATAAAACAAACAGCAACAGATGCTGATGAGGATATGGAGAAAAAGGAACACTTCTACACTGCTTGTGGAAATGCAAACTTGTACAACCTCTCTGGAAAACAGTGTGGCAATTTCTGAAAGAACTAGAAATTGACCTTCCATATGACCCAGCAATTCCCCTATTGGGAATATACCCAGAGGAACTCAAATTATTCTACAAAAAAGATACCTGCACATGTATATTTGTTGTAGCTCTATTCACAATAGCAAAAAACATGGAACCAATCATGTTGCCCATCGAAATTAGACTGGATTAAAAAAAAAAAGTGGTACATACACACAATGGAATATTGTGCAGCCATAAAGAAGGACAAATATATGGACTTTGCAGCAACCTGGAGGGTTTGGAGTCAATCATACTCAGTGACTTATCACAGAAACAAAGAACAGAGTTCTATATGTTCTCACTCATAAGAGGAACTTGAACAATTATAATGTTATTAGAAAGTGATTGGCAGTAATGGGAAACTGTCTGTCGCGGGGGCGGGGGGCTGTGGTTGGGATTGGCAGTTGAGGAAAACTGCTAGGGGAGGGAGGGCATACCTCATTAATAGGGGTACCTGCATGATCAATGTTTGTATACCTAACCCTAAATTGTACCCCACACCTTTATAATAAAAATTTTAAAAAAACATTTTGAAGAAATTAAAGCATATACATGTGTCATAGTCAATGCCAAATATTTAAATGTTAGCCTTAAGGCTTCCTTTGGGTTTGAGAAAAGTTTTTGACTAGCATCATAATTTAATATTCAGGTTTCTTACTCAACTCGTTTTTAGATTCTGTCTTCTGTACAGTTGCACTAGAGGGCCAGACAAGTAAATGATGCAAGATTCAAACCATTGAAAGGATCAGACATTAAAGTTTAATTAAAGTTTAAGAGTTCTGTGCATATGTGTGAAGCATCTCTGCTCACAGATATTTATGATTGCTTTTGAAAAAATTTGTTGCTAAACGTCTATAAAATTCCTGACTTTCTCATTTGATTAAGTTCAAATCATTCAATTTGTGCATAGTAGGAAGAAAAACATTTAAATACCACAGAATTCTAATGTTCTTAGAAAATCTTTCTTAGAAAATCATTCAGATTCTGGTATTAGAAGCATATTCTTTTTGTGCTTTGGTTGCTGTAATAAGATCGTGACTGCTATTACTAAAAATTTGCTCACAAATAAGTCATTGTGGCAGGCTGAAAAATGATCTCCCTAAAGGATATTAGTATATTCATGCCCTAATTCTTAGGACATGTGAATATGTTACCTTCCATTGCAAAAGGGACTTTGCAGATATGATTATTCAAAATCTTAATATGGGAAGATTATGCTGCATTATCCAAGAACGACCAATGTAACTGCAAGGGTTCTTATAAGAAAGAGGTAAGAAAGTCAAGGTTAAAGGAAGAGGGATGATGACAGATGGAGAAGTTGGAATGATTCAGTTGCTCACAGGGAGTGACAAGCCAAGGATTTTGAACACCGAAAGCTTTCAGAAAGAATGTCGCTTGACCGACACCTTGATATTAGAACTTCTGACCTCCAGAACCGTAAAATAAAGAATTTGGGTTGTTTTAAGTCACTAAACTTGTCAAAATTTGTTATAGCAATGACAGAAAGTTAATACAATTGTTAAACACAGTCATAATCATGATTTTCACTGAAGAACAAAAAAGTAAAGAAAGCAAACTTGTTAGCTAAGAGTTTAGTCTATGGGGCCAGAATGCCTTCCTTTAAATTCCTGCCTTCCATCACTCACTAGATGTGTTACTTTGAAAAATATTTCCCTGTATGTACAGTAGGAATACAAATAGCACATGCTTTGTAGGTTTTTTGAGAAGGCTAAATGAGTAAATAAATTTAAAGCTATTAGAACAGCATTTGTAATTCTTGTGAAGTCTAAACCACCATTAATCATTTTATTATAGTTATTATTAAAGTTATAGTTTCATTCACTTATTTTTTTAAAGAAAAAAATCTGAATTTTGCTCTGTAGTGGCTATATGATGGAGAGAGCACCAAAATGTCTTTTACTAAATCTCTGCTTTCTAGGCACTTAGACACAGGGAAAGGTTGATTATGCAGCTAAATTACTGCAGGTCAAGATAGAAAACTGTGTCATCAATGTTTTTCTCTCTTTGCAACATCCTGCTTCTGAGTCTGGCAAGTTTGATGGGTGCCATATCATGTATCTGTCCTTGTGTTTCTGTCCCCTAAATTGTTTCAATTGCAGTACACTTTTGACTCAGTTATATAGGCAAAAATTTCTTTTAATTAGAAAAATCAACAGTTGGGCTCAGTGGCTCAGCCTGTAATCCCGCGCTTTGTGAGGCTGAGGTGAGTGGATTGCCTGAGCTTGCAGGTTTGGCACCCACCTGGGCAACTTGGTGAGACCTCTTCTCTACAATAAATAAAAAAAATCAGCCGGGCATGGCAATGCGTGCCTGTAACTCCGGCTACTCGGAAGGCTGAGGCAAAAGGATCACCGTAGCCCAGCAGGTCGAGGCTGCAGTGGCCAGGAGTGGCCACTGCACTCCAGTCTGGGCGACAGAGTGATACTCCAACTCAAAAAAAAAAAGAAAGAAAGAAAGAAAGAAAAATAAACAAACTATTTGAGGAAAAACAAGAGGTATCTGACTCTGCTATGTGTTGGATTCTTCTCTATAAATTCTTGCTATTGTCACACAAATTTATCTACTGTCACACAAGTTGTCTGATATGAAGTCACCTCAGTTTAGTGCTTATAAAAATTAAAAACAAAATCAACGACAGTACAACAATAATAAACACTATGTTTTA